>NW_027142460.1:959631-973560 GCF_026170545.1 Melanerpes formicivorus | reverse complement strand
CCAAGTGCCACATCCAATCCCCTCTTGAGCACCTCCAGGGATGGGGACTCCACCACCTCCCTGGGCAGCACATCCCAATGGCCAATCTCTCTTTCTGGGAAGAACTTCTTCCTAACATCCAGCCTAAACCTCCCCTGGCACAGCTTGAGACTGTGTCCTCTTGTTCTGGTGCTGGGTGCCTGGGAGAAGAGACCAACCCCCACCTGGCTACAGCCTCCCTTCAGGTAATTGTAGAGGTCAATGAGGTCTCCCCTGAGCCTCCTCTTCTCCAGGCTAAGCAACCCCAGCTCCCTCAGCCTCTCCTCACAGGGCTGTGCTCCAGACCCCTCCCCAGCCTTGTTGCCCTTCTCTGGACACCTTCAAGTCTCTCAATGTCCTTCTGAAACTGAGGGGCCCAGAACTGGACACAGGACTCAAGGTGTGGCCTAACCAGTGCTGAGCACAGGTCAGAATGACTTCCCTGCTCCTGCTGGCCACACTGTTCCTGATGCAGGCCAGGATGTCCTTGGCCTTCTTGGCCACCTGGGGCACACTGCTGGCTCATGTTCAGGCAGCTGTCAATCAGCACCCCCAGGTCCCTCTCTGGCAGCTCTCAGCCTCTCTGACCCCAGCCTGTAGCTCTGCATGGGGTTGCTGTGGCCAATGTGCAGAACCTGGCACTTGGACTTGTTGAATGCCATCCTGTTGGACTTTGCCCATCTGTCCTGTCGGTCGAAGTCCCTCTGCAGAGCCCTTCTGCCCTCTCACTGACCAACATCTGCTCCCAGCTTGGTGTCAGCTGCACATTTGCTGATGATGGACTCAATGCCCTCCTCCAGATCATCAATCAAGATATTGAACAGGCTGGGGCCCAGCACTGCTCCCTGGGGCACACCACTGGGGCCTGGCTGCCAGCTGGCTGTGGCACCATTCACCACCACTCTCTGGGCTCAGCCTCCAGCCACTTCCTAACCCAGCTCAGAGTGCTGCTGTCCCAGCCAGGGGCTGACAGCTTGGCCAGGAGGTTGCTGTGGGGGATGGTGGCAAAGGCCTTGCTGCAGTCCAGTAGTCTGCATCCACAGCCTGCCCCACATCCACCAGGCAGTCACCTGGGCATGGATGGAGATCAGGTTGGTCAGGCAGGAGCTGCCCTTCCTAAATCCATGTCGGCTGGACCTGAGCCCTTGGCAAGGCCATTTCATGACCTGGTTTCACCCTGTAAGTTTCAGCCTTCAGTTAAGTTCTCAATAAGCAGCCAAAGAAAAGGAGCTGAGAAATCTCACCCACCACTGCATTTCTGTATCCCTACCCACAGACCAACAGGAAAAGGAGCTCTAGCCATCCAGCATGCATCAGCCTCAATCTTCTGAGCTGAGTAATGCTTAAAGGCGGTAACAAAAGGCTGGCTGCAGCCTCCCCAGATGAATCACCGAAGAAGCTGTAATCAATGAAGGCTTTTTTGATCTTTGCATTTGAGTTTGGGGCATGCCTGTGTCGGTGGATTGAGCAGACACACTGATTGTGGGTGGGTGGCACATTGCACAGCACTCCAGAAGGAGCCAAAACAGAAAGGCTGTGCAAAACACAGCCTGGCTGCAGCATCAGCCCAGCTCAGTCTGTAGCAGCTGTAGGTTAGTGCCAGTGACTGATAGAGGCAGAACTGCTGAGTCCTACTGCTTGGAGCAAAGCTATCTCTGTACCTTGCTGTTTGGGGGATTCAGGTGGAAAACCAAACCCAAAACCATGACCCAAGAGTCAACAAGACATCTTACTGAGCTTGCCAGACCACACAAAGAGGATTTGGGGTATCTAGAATGACTTGGCACCTGCTACTGCCATTGTGGTGGGTTGAAATTCCACCCCCAAGATAAAATGGCCAGAGCAGCTCAGTGGAAAGCAAATGAAGCTCTATTTACAAGCACACCTACAACCTAGAGATATGAAATGTAAGGAGTATGTACAAAATATAGAATATTTACACACATATATATACAATTTATCAGCAACACAAGGGCCCCCAGGAGGGTTTGCCAACAGCTTCCCCCTGTACACGGGACAAGAGCAGAAAGGAGGAAAGCAGAGAGCTGCTTGTTAGTACTTAACCACAGCAAGAGCACAGCCAAGGTCAGCAACAGCTGAGCAGGAGCAGTTAGCATCTGCCAGGGTGAAGGAAGCCCAAAAGTAGCCAAGTTAGTTTGCAAATGGCACTTCATGTTAGACTTCAGCCCAATGGGATGATTCACACCTCACTGCCACTTTCCTTTTGACATCCAACGGTGGTTCACTTGCATTCTACCGCTTTCTATTCTGGTCTCCTTTTTCTAGGCACAGCCTAAAACTGCCACAGCCATCCCCAGGCAGAGGGAATAACCTGGGACTGGGAAGTGTGGGCAAGCGAGGGCTGAGCCTCCTGCTGCTGTTTTCTAAGGGTAACTTTTCTCTCTTCCTGATGCCTAATAAGAACAGGGAGATGCTTAATAAGGCCAAATAAAAGATGTAGAGATTAAGCTGCATCATTAGTATGCAGTAATGAGATGACTGGAGAAGATCTCTGACATGCAGCAGCTTAATTTCCATGCTTAAGCGTCTGACTTCTTCATTATGTCCACTTGAATCAGCAGTTCACCCAGGGAAATGAAATGAGTGTGGAGGAACAGTTGGCATCTTGGCTAGGAGCTATGATATGGATGTGGATTTAAATATACAAGCCTGCAGATTTAGATATTACTAATGAATGAAAGAGAGCAGAAACAAAATCATTTGCATATGCTCCTGCTTGCCAAGGATGTCACAGAAATCCTGAAAGGTAAGGGAAGAGCATCTAACAGATAGGAGAGAGCAGAGCAATCAGAATCCAGAGCTTCTCACAGCACTGCTGTTTCACCTCACAAGCAGACTCTTGGTTTCAGCAGTATAGCAAAGGTGCCAGAATGCTCTGCCTGCAATTCTGCTCCTCACAGCTTTAGGACTTCTTATCTGCCATGCTAGGAAGAAGTGTGTAGCTTCTGCATACCCTTGTCCTCCCCAGAAGCAGCCCTGACACTTCCACATGAAATCTCTCTCTGGAGCCTGTTCCAGTGACATTTTCCTCCTGGTTTCTTGGTAGATTTGGTTACAACTTTAAAACAGGTTTCTCCACCACCCCCTGCCCGACCACAGCAGATGTGGTGCTAAGGAGAGCAGTCCTGGCGTGCACCAAGGATCATGGCACTGCACTGGCATCATAGTATCATAGTATCACTCAAGATTGGGAGGGACCACAAGGATCATCTAGTTCCAACCCCCCTGCCATGGGCAGGGACACCCCACACTAGATCAGCCTGGCCACAGCCTCAGCCAGCCTGGCTGCAAACACCTCCAGGGACAGGGCCCCAACCACCTCCCTGCACAACCCATTCCAGAGCTTCACCACTCTCATGGGCAAGAACTTCCTCCTCCCCTCCAGCCTCAATCTCCCCACCTCCAGCTTCATTCCATTCCCCCTAGTCCTATCACTGCCTGAGATCCTGAGCAGTCCCTCCCCAGCCTTCCTGGAGCCCCCTTCAGATCCTGGAAGGCCACAAGGAGGTCACCTGGGAGCCTTCTCTTCTCCAGACTGAACAGCCCCAACTCCTTCAGTCTGTCCTCACAGGAGAGGTGCTCCAGCCCTCTGCTCATCCTCCTGGCCCTGCTCTGCACACCTTCCAGCACCTCCAGATCCCTCTTGTCATAGGGGCTCCAGAACTGGAGGCAGGACTCCAGGTGGGGTCTCCCCAGAGCTGAGCAGAGGGGGAGAATCACCTCCCTTGCCCTGCTGGCCACACTTCTCCTGCTGCAGCCCAGGCTCTGGTTGGCTTTCTGGGCTGCAAGTGCACACTGAGAGCTCCTGGTGAGCTTCTCCTCCCCCAGCACCCCCAAGTCTCTCTCCTCAGGGCTGCTTTCCAGCCAGTCCCTGCCCAGCCTGGATTTGTGCCTGGGATTGCCTCGACCCAGCTGCAGGACCCTGCCCTTGCTCTTGTCGAACCTCCTGAGGTTGGCTTGTGCCCACCTCTGCAGCCTGTCCAGGTCCCTCTGGATGGAGCCCTTCCCTCCAGCTGTCTGCTGCCCCACACAGCTTGGTGTCAGTAGCAACCCTGCTGAGGGTGCACTCAGTGCCACTGTCCATGGCCCCCACAAAGATGTTGAACAAGCCTGGTCCCAGGACTGATCCCTGAGGGACTCTGCTTGTCCCTGGCCTCCACTGGCACATGGACCCATGGACAGCCACTCTTTGGCCACCAAGCCAGTTCCTTATCCATCTGGTGGTCACCCATCACACCCATGTGTCACCAGCCTGCAGACCAGGCTGTGGTGTGGGACAGTGTCAAAGGCTTTGCTGAGGCACAGGCAAACGACATCAGTTGCTCTCCCCTCAGCTATTGATGTTTCACCTGCTCATAGAAGGCCACCAGGTTGGTCAGGCAGGATTTGCCCTTGGTGAAGCCATGCTGACTGTTCCCAATCACCTCTTCACTATTCTTCTGAGCCAGCAGTGCCTCCAGGAGGATCTGCTCCATGACCCTTCCAGGCACAGAGGTGAGACTGCCTGGCCTGGAGTTCCCTGGTTCCTTCTTCTTACCCTTTTTGCAGATGGGGGCAATGTTTCCCCTTTCCCAATCTGTGGGGACTGCCCCAGACTGCCAGGACTTTTGAAATATAATAGGGAGGGGTTTAGCAACCTCCTCTGCCAGTTCTCTCATCTGTCAAGGAGTTCTCTTCCTTCCAGACATGGGCTGTGATTTGGAGTCGAAGGCTGTATCCTAGCCAGGCACCTCTCAGCTTTCCAACACACACACAAGCTTTCCAATTTGCAGGAAAAATACATTTTCACCTTGATCCTCTGGAAAGAGGGTGGTTTGAGAAGCATGTGTTGACATGACTGAGGGACAGGAGGCCATCCAGAGGCACCTGGCCAGGCTGGAGAGGCGGCTGAGGAGAACCTCAGGAGGTTCAGCAAGGCAAAGGGCAAGGTCCTGCACCTAGGGTGGAACAATCCTAGAGACCAGTCCAAACTGGGGGATGATGAGATTGTGTGCAGACCTGCAGGAAAGGACTTTGGGTGCTGGTGGTGATAAGCTGGACAGGAGCCAGCAATGGGCACTTGCAGCCCTGAAGGCCAATGGCAGCCTGGGCTGCATCCAAAGCAGTGTGGCCAGAGATGGAGAGAGAGGATTCTGCCCTCTGCTCTGCTCTGTGAGACCTCACCTGCAGGGCTGTGTCCAGCTCTGGAGCCCTTCACACAGCAAGGACAGGGACCTGATGGAGAGGCTCCAGAGGAGGCTATGAAGATGATCAAGTAGTTGGAGCAGCTCTGATATGGGCACAGGCTGAGAGAGTTGGGACTGTTCAGCTTTGAGAAGAGAAGGCTCCAGGGAGACCTTAGAGCAGTCTTGCAATACCCAAAGGGAGATTGCAGGACAGCTGGGGAGGGACTTTTGACAAGGGCTTGTGATGACAGAACGAGGGACAATGGTTTGAAACCAGAGCAGGGGAGGGTTAAGTTGGAGACTAGGAAGAAGCTCTTTACAGTGAGGGTGGTGAGACACTGGAACAGGTTGCCCAGGGAGGTGTTTTGGGCTCCTTCTCTGGAGACATTTAAGGTCAAACCTGATGTGGCTGTGAGCAACCTGATCTAGCTGGAACCTTTGGCAATCGCTTCCAAGCTAGCACATTCTGCGGCTGCCTCCTGCCACAGGGAGCAGCCCAGCTGTGGTTTGAGAGCTTTGCACTGTGCCACAGAAACTGGCAACTTCTCTGGATTCAGGTTTCCCCTTGCATTTCCAGGGAAGTCACCTAACACCTAAGGTGTTCAGTGGTGCTTTCAGCTGAAGTCTTAGTGAAGTTAAGTTCTCAGGGGGAAAAAAAACCAGTAATGACAAGATGTTGTGGGAGAAACCTTCACAAACAGCTTTTTGTATCCACAGGAAGTGTTTCAGGTTAGTATTCATGGACCTGTGAACAGGTAGCAGCTACTCTGCTGTTGGAAAACAAAGTCATGGAGTCATGTGGAGAAGCACAGCTGGCTGAGAAACATGAAATCCTCCTCAGAAAATGACACCAGAAGGGGCAGGCAGAAATGCCAGGTGATGTGAGCACAGCCCTATGAGGAGAGGCTGAGGGAGCTGGGGTTGTTTAGCCTGGAGAAGAGGAGGCTCAGGGGAGAACTCATTGCCCTCTACAAGTGCCTGAAGAGAGGTTGTAGTCAGGTGGGGGTTGGTCTCTTCTCCCAGGCAACCAGCACCAGAACAAGAGGACACAGTCTCAAGCTGTGCCAGGGAGGTTTAGGCTGGAGGTGAGGAGAAATTTCTTCACAGAGAGAGTCATTTGCCATTGGGATGTGCTGCCCAGGGAGGTGGTGGAGTCCCCATCCCTGGCGGTGTTCCAGAGGGGATTGGATGTGGCACTTGGTGCCATGGTCTAGTCATGAGCTCTGTGGTGACAGGTTGGACTTGATGATCTTAGCAATACTGTGAGACTGTGATACTGTGATGTGCTTTCATAGCTGAAGGTGAAATGAGCCTTCCAGCTGGCATCTGAGCACCTCACAGCTGTCCTCACGGCACCCATTGCCCACGGAGCCTTCCCTGGAGCAGGATGATGCTGGTGGGGGCAGAGCTGCACCCTGGCACATCTGTGAGGGGAGGGCAGGGACTGTCCATGGCCAGGGTGAGGACACACCTGTGGCTGGTTTCTCTTAATCTGCTACATTTCTGTTCATTGTATGGAAGAGTAGATAAATGCAGGTGACCAAGCACTCAAGAGCTTGTCCCAAGAAATGCTCAGCAAACCACTCTTTTTCTGAATGCCAGCAGGAAAGGTCTGGCAAGGTGAACACAGGTCACTGGGGAGCTGCCCAGGAATAACATAGAATCACTGAATTGTCAGGGTTGGAAGGGACCTCAAGGATCATCCAGTTCCAATCCCCCTGCCACGGGCAGGGACACCTCACACGACAGCAGGTTGCTCACAGCCACATCCAGCCTGGCTGCAAACACCTCCAGGGATTAGGCCTCCCTCATCAATGCTGGACCTGCTCCAGCAGGTCAGTGGACACCAGAGCTGGTGGAACAGTGGAACAGGCTGCCCAGGGAGGTGGCTGAAGCTCCTTCTCAGGAGATATTCAAGGTGAAGCTTGACAAGGTCCTGGGCAACCTGATCTAGTTGGGGATGTCCCTGCTGACTGCAGGAAGGCTGGACTGGAGGTGTCTTTGGCCTGGATGACCTTGGGAGGTCCCTTCTGGCATGGACCATAATATGATTCTAAGCTGCAAAGTGCTTGATTGCTCTGTTGGTGGCTGGTGATGTAACCCAGTGGTTGGTGATCTGGATGAGGGCAGATGACACCAAGCTGGGGGCAGGAGTTGATCTGCTGGAGGGTGGAGAGGCTCTGCAGAGGGACCTTGCCAGGCTGGACAGAAGGGCAGAGGCCAAGGGCAGGAGATTGAAGACATCCAAATGCCAGGTGGTGCACATTGGCCACAGCAACCCCAGGCAGTGCTACAGGCTGGGGTCAGAGTGGCTGAGAGCAGCCAGGCAGAGAGGGACCTGGGGGTGCTGGTTGATGGTAGGCTGAACAGGAGCCAGCAGTGTGCCCAGGCAGCCAGGAGGGCCAAGGGCATCCTGGCCTGCATCAGGAAGAGTGTGGCCAGCAGGAGCAGGGAGGTCATTGTGCCCCTGGACACTGCACTGGTTAGGCCACACCTTGAGTCCTGTGTCCAGTTCTGGGCTCCTCAGTTTAGGAAGGAGGTTGACTTGCTGGAAGGTGTCCAGAGAAGGGCAACAAGGCTGGGGAGGGGTCTGGAACACAGCCCTGTGAGGAGAGGCTGAGGGAGCTGGGGTTGCTTAGCCTGGAGAAGAGGAGGCTCAGGGGAGACCTTCTTGCTCTCTCCAACTCCCTGAAGGGAGGTTGTAGCCAGGTGGGGGTTGGTCTCTTCTCCCAGGCAGCCAGCACCAGAACAAGAGGACACAGTCTCAGGCTGTGCCAGGGGAGGTTTAGGCTGAATGTTAGGAAGAAGTTCTACACAGAGAGAGTGATTGCCCATTGGAATGGGCTGCCTGGGGAGGTGGTGGAGTCATCATCCCTGGAGGTGTTCAGGAGGAGACTTGATGGGGTGCTTGGTGCCATGGGTTAGTTGATTAGGTGGTGTTGGATTTTTTGATGGGGTGGACATGATGATCTTGAAGGTCTCTTCCAACCTGGTTTATTCTATTCTATTCTATTCTATTCTATTCTATTCTATTCTATTCTATTCTATTCTATTCTATTCCATTCCATTCCATTCCATTCCATTCCATTCCATTCCATTCCATTCCATTCCACCTTCAAAAGTGTGTGCTAGCCCAAGCACCTGGAAGGCAAGTCTTTATCCCCCAGTAACTATCCCCTCTGGCTTCTGCACATAGGAAGGTTTCCATTTGTCGCTTTCCTGTCCCTTCAGCTCACAGGTGGTGATGCTGGAGCAAGCTTAAGGAGGACAGGATGGAACTGCACACAGTGGTAGCTTGCCTGACTGCATTTGTTCTCCACTGCTCCTCAAAAACTAACAATTATGTGTGGTTTGTAGTATTTTTCTGTAGCCTAGCAATGCGTAGGGCAGCAGCAGATCAGATTCAGTCCCAGAGAAAGGCTTCATTCCCAGCCGGTGTGTGGGGGAGAGGCACACTCAGCCCTTTCACTGGGTTATACAAAGGCCTTTCAAACAAGTTCCATTTATGGTCTTTATTTTGTTTACTTTAAGCCCAATGGTTCAATGTAAGCCCAAGCCATGGCATACACCAGGCAGCTCAACCGTGAATCAGACCAACCTTTGGTCTTCAGGCACTTCTTCTCTGAGGGAAATAAAACACCAACCACGCCTCCATCGCCTGCCCTTTAGAAGGAGATCTGAGAAAGGAGATGGCTTAGTTGCTGCATGGAACAGATCAGTTCAGGGAGAGGAGGCCTTTTGCCCATGACAAAAGCAGCAAGGATTTAGACACAATTCCTTTAAAAAACATTTGCACTCACCTTTTGTCTGAGCTGGCTTCAGTCATGACTGAAAGAGAAAATGGTGGTGTGGAAAAGCACTCCAGAATAGCTTCCAAACTCTCCCATGTCCCAGGAGTGCTGGAAGGCTCCCCTGGCAGGCCTTGAGGGGGGGGTGGGGGGGGTGGGTCTTGGGAGGTATGTTTGGCTCAGTGTCTAAATTAGAACATTTCCTGAGCTAAGCAAAACCTTGGCCCTGCTCTAGACCAGTCACAGCAGGAGGGCCTGCACTCTGTGTGTCCTCAGTCATCTTCACTGCAGTGCTTTTCGCTCCCTGCTCAGCTTTTCCACTCACCCTGTGCCTAACTCTCAGGCTAGGATTTATCTTTCTTTGTGGCATGTGTCAGGGATGAGTGACACTATTTGGGCTCCAGCCTCAGGAGCCAACGCTTCTCCTTCTAGCCTCTGTCCACACAAGCCCTGCACAAGAGGCATGAACAAGAAAGAGAATCATGAAGATGGGGCCTTAGACATTCTGAAGATGGAACACAAGCCAAGCCCCAAAGACAAGCAGAGAACAGCCTGCACTGTTGTGCTGGGTTGAAATTACCCCCCAAAATAAAACTGCCAGCCTAGCTCAGTTGGGAAGCAAATGGAGCTCTATTTGCAAGCAGGGTCCTGCATCTGGGTGGAGGCAATCCCAGGCACAAATACAGGCTGGGCAGGGACTGGCTGGAAAGCAGCCCTGAGGAGAGAGACTTGGGGGTGCTGGTGGACAAAAAGCTCAGCAGGAGCTCTCAGTGTGCACTTGCAGCCCACAAAGCCAACCAGATCCTGGGCTGCAGCAGGAGAAGTGTGGCCAGCAGGGCAAGGGAGGTGATTCTCCCCCTCTGCTCAGCTCTGGTGAGACCCCACCTGGAGTACTGTGTCCAGCTCTGGAGCCCCTATGACAAGAGGGATCTGGAGGTGCTGGAACGTGTCCAGAGAAGGGCCACAAGGATGAGCAGAGGGCTGGAGCACCTCTCCTGTGAGGACAGACTGAAGGAGTTGGGGCTGTTCAGTCTGGAGAAGAGAAGGCTCCCAGGTGACCTCCTTGTGGCCTTCCAGGATCTGAAGGGGGCTCCAGGAAGGCTGGGGAGGGACTGCTCAGGATCTCAGGCAGTGATAGGACTAGGGGGAATGGAATGAAGCTGGAGGTGGGGAGATTGAGGCTAGATGTGAGGAGGAGGTTCTTCACCGTGAGAGCGGTGAAACCCTGGAATGGGTTGTGCAGGGAGGTGGTCGAGGCCCCGTCCCTGGAGGTGTTTAAGCCCAGGCTGGCTGAGGTTCTGGCCAGGCTGATCTAGTGTGGGGTGTCCCTGCCCATGGCAGGGGGGTTGGAACTAGATGACCCTCGTGGTCCCTTCCAACCCTGAATGAAACTATGAAACTATGAAACTATGAAACTATGAAAACCACACCCTAGAAATATGGAAAGCAAGGAATATGTACCAAATACACAATATTTGCAGGGATTTACAATTTCTAAGCAACACAAGAAACCCCTGGACAAAACCTGGGGGAAGGAGGGGCTACCAATAGCTTCCCACTCTCCCCCCTAGGTCAAGGGAAAAAGAAAGAGGAGAAAAGCAGAGAGTAGTTTGTTAGCCACAGCAAAGAAACTCAGCCAAGGTCAGCAAGCCAGCTGAAGCTACCTGAGAGCATCTGCCAGAGTGAAGAGCAGAGAAAGAGTTTATACAACTAATTTCCTGTTAGTTATCAGACCAATGGCATTACTTAGACCTTATCATCTTTATTCTTTACATCCAATGGTAATTTATTTACATTCCATCACTTTCAACTCAAGCTCTGTGGAAAATTTCCTAGGCATCAGCCTAGGAAGGTCCTGCAGCTGGGGCAGGGCAATCCCAGGCACTGATACAGGCTGGGCAGGGACTGGCTTGAGTGCAGCCCTGAAGAAAAGGACCTGGGGGTGCTGGGGGAGGAGAAGCTCAGCAGGAGCCAGCAGTCAGCACTTGCAGCCCAGAGAGCCAAGCAGAGCCTGGGCTGCAGCAAGAGAAGTGTGGCCAGCAGGGCCAGGGAGGGGATTCTGCCCCTCTGCTCCACTCTGCTGAGACCACAGCTGGAGCTCTGGGGCCAGTTCTGGAGCCTCTGTGCCAGGAAGGATCTGGAGGTGTTGGAAGGTGTCCAGAGAAGGGCCACGAGGAGGAGCAGAGGGCTGGAGCTGCTCTGCTGTGAGGACAGCCTGAGAGAGTTGGGGTTGTGCAGGCTGGAGAGCAGAAGGCTCTGAAGAGACCTTCTTGTGGCCTTCCAGGATCTAAAGGGGGGCTCCAAGAAAGCTGGGGAGGGACTTGTGAGGGTGTGAGGGAGGACTGGGGGGATGGAGCAAAACTAGAAGTGGGGAGATTGAGACTGGATGTTAGGAAGAAGCTGTTGCCCATGAGGGTGGTGAGAGCCTGGCACAGGTTGCCCAGGGAGGTGGTGGAAGCCTCCTGCCTGGAGATGTTTGCAGCCAGGCTGGAGGTGGCTGTGAGCAACCTGCTGCAGTGTGAGGTGTCCCTGCCCATGGCAGGGGGGGTTGGAACTGGATGATCCCTGAGGTCCCTTTCAACCCTAACAATCCTATGATTCTAAAACTGCCACAACTGTGGTGGCCTCTGCAGTGCAGTTTGGCCCCTCTGCAATGTGCACCTCACATGTCATCCCCCTAAAAATGGGCAGAAAAAGAAATGGCCAGGAACCTGGTGATGCTGCTAAGTGCTGTTCTTCTCAGAGGAGCATCATGGTGTGCTGAGGTTCCCCCTGTGCCAGAGCCAGCAGGTTCAGACCAGCTGAAGGCAGAGTGTGGTGCTGGGGTGCTTTGAGTGGTCATGAGCAGCCAGGCTGGGTGCTAGAAGCAGGCAAGCCACAGGATGAGCACTGCCCCTTTGCTGAAGGGCCTGTGCACAGTACCCAGCACAACACAAACACATCCTGGGTGGCTTTACACCTGCTGCCCAGGGCTGTTGTGCCTCCTTACTTTCCAGGCTTCATCAAGAGGATCACTGCCCTAAGGCTGATGTTGTTTCTGGTGTTTGGATTGCCTTGCACAATTTCATATCATAGGATGTTAGGTGTTGGAAGGGACCTTCAAAGTCATTGAGTCCAACCCCCCTGCCAGAGTAGGAGCATGGAATCCTGCACAGATCACACAGGAACACATCCAGACAGGGCTGGAAATGCTCCAGAGAAGGAGACTCCACAACCTCTCTGGGCAGCCTGTTCCAGGGCTCTGGGACCCTCACAGTGAAGAAGTTCCTCCTCAGGTTGAGCTGGAACCTCCTGTGCTGGAGTTTATAGCCATTGCCCCTGAGGGTGTTGAGGAACTGGAACAGGTTGCCCAGGGTGGTGGTGGCAGCCTCATCCCTGGAGGTTTTTAAGGTCAGGCTGGATGTGGCTGTGAGCAACCTGCTGTAGTGTGAGGTGTCCCTGGCCATGGCAGGGGGGTTGGGACTAGATGATCCTTGTGGTCACTTCCAACCCTAACAATTCTATGATTCTGTGATTCTATGATTCCCCTTGTCCTATACCAGGGTGCAACTGAGCAGAGCCTGTCCCCTCCCTCCTGACCCCCAGCCCTCAGCTATTGATAGACATTGATCAGATCCCTCTCAGCCTTCTCCTCTGCAGACTGAACAGCCCCAGGGCTCTCAGCCTCTCCTCCCCAGGCAGTGCTGCAGTCCCTTCAGCAGCCTTGGAGCCCTCCCTTGGGCTCTCTCCAGCAGATCCCTGTCCCTTCTGAACTGGGGAGCCCAGAGCTGGATGCAATATTCCAGGTGAGGTCTCCCCAGGGCAGAGTAGAGAGGGAGGAGAACCTCCCTGGCTCTGCTGGCCACACTCCTCTGAATGCAGCCCAGGACCCCCTTGGCCTTCTTGGCCCCCAGGGCACATTGCTGTCCCATGCAGAACTTGCTGCCCCCCAGCACTCCCAGGTCCTTCTCCAGGGGCTGCTCTCCAGCAGATCATTCCCAGCCTGTCCTGCTGCAGTTACATGGTGCTGCCCTGCTCACTTTGGCAGGCCAACTGATCCTTGTGATCAGGTCTTTCCTCGCTGCAATGGGACAAGGAAAGGCACACAGAAAATTGCTCCCCTAACTTCTCAAGGCAGAGAACCCATGCCACAGCAGACTGTGTCAGCTGAGCATGCAGATGGACCTGAGGCAGCTTTCCTTTAGCCTGCTCAGGTGTTAGTGGCATCCAAACTGCAAGTGTGTGGCCAAGTCAAACCTGCCTGGGAAACGAGATAAACCTCCTAGCCTTTGTAGAACAGAATCATGGAATGGAATGATAGTCATAGAATGATCCAGGTTGGAAGGCACCTCCACAGGTCATCTAGTCCAAACCCCTCTGCAGTCAGCAGCGACAACTAGATAGCAGCCTGTGCAACCACTGCTAGACCTGCAAGCTCTGGGTGAAAGCAGCTGGGGGACCCTGTTCACTGTGCTGCCCTCAGGATTTATCCCCAGTGTCCTGGGTGCTCACAATGCTGACACCCGCAGCAGGAAGGAGAGGGAGAGCTGCAGCAGTGGTGAGCTACCTCACTTCAACATCAAAGACCATTGCTCAGCCTCACTCCCTACAGCTGCTCTCCAGTTTTTACCCACGTTTTGCTTTAAGATGTTTCTTCCTCATTGGAGAGGGTACATTAAATTGTGCTAAGCCAGACGTGGATCCTCTGCCAACTAATCTGTCTGACTGCCTCACTTTTAGCTACAGGCACAGCTGGGTGTAGAAGTCAGTCCCCAGCTGGAGGTCTCCAGAGGGGTGTTCCCAAGAAACCAAGACACTACATGGTCCTTCTGCCTTGAAAGATATATCTCCTTGTAACAGTTTGAAGGGGGAACTTTAGCCTAGATCCTGACTGGAAAGGCTCACAGGACCACAGAATGTTAGGGAAGGGACCCAAAGAGATCATCCAGTCCAACCCC
>NW_027142460.1:934631-954631 GCF_026170545.1 Melanerpes formicivorus | reverse complement strand
TCTTGTTCTGTCACTGATTCCTTGTGAGCAGAGACCAGCAGCAGCCTCTCCACAACCTCCTTTCAGGCAGCTGTAGACAGTCAGGAGGTCTCCCCTCAGCCTCCTCTCTTTCACACTAACCATCCCCAGCTCCTTCAGTCACTTTCCATCAGATTAATTCTCCAGGCCCTTCCCCAGCTTCCTTGCCCTCCTCTGCACTCTTCCATATCTAATCTTCCATATCTAATGCTATGAGCATGCCATTAATTTCTACCTTGCATAACTATGCATGTTGGGGTTTTTTTCCTGGAAGCCTTTATTTTACTGAAGCTGTTTTACAGCCCTTGGTGTCTCCAGGGACAGAGATTCAAACCTGCCTTTCATTCTTGAGAAGATGAAGGGAGGAAAGCCTGCAAAGTCCTGCAGGAATCTTTCCAAGCCCTGCATAAATACTTGTTTGGTTGGTTCCTTGTTGGGCTGGGGGGGGGGGTGGTAGTGGTGGTTATTTGTTTGGGGTGTTTTGTTGCTTGTTTGGGGTTTGTGGGGGGGTTTGGTTTGGATTGGTTTGTTGTTGTTTGTTTGTTGGGGTTTTGTGTGAGGTTTTCCCTCGGTTGTGTTTTGCTGTCGCTGTTGTTTGGGGTTTGCTTGGCGTTTTTCTTTGTTCATTCTGAGCTTTCATTTGGTTTGAGCTTGGGGTTACGTTGTTTTCATTGATTTTTTTTTTGGCTTTGGTTTTAGTTTGGGTTGGGTGTTTTTGGTAGTATGTTGTGATCTGTTCTACTGAATCCAAAGGAACATTGCAGAAAGAACACAGCAGAGCTTCGTAGGGCCAGGCCTGGCAGCAAGCACAGCAAGGGCCACAGCACTGTAACAGCAGTTTCTTGATTCATATGACACAACAGGAATTTAAACACAAGCTTTGATATGTCCCAGGGAACTTCACAGTTGCAGTCAAAAGAGTAGAATAGAATAGAATAGAGTACAGTAGAATAGAGTAGAGTAGAATAGAGTAGAGTAGAGTAGAGTAGAGTAAAATAGAATAGAATAGAATAGAATAGAATAGAATAGAATAGAATAGAATAGAATAGAATAGAATAGAATAGAATAGAATAGAATAGAATAGAATGAACCAGGTTGGAAGAGACCTTCAAGATCATGGTGTCCAACCTATCATCCAACACCACCTAATCAACTAAACCATGCAACCAAGCACCCTACCAAGTCTCCTCCTGAACACCTCCAGGGATGGGGACTCCACCACCTTCCCAGGCAGCCCATTCCAATGGGCAATCACTCTCTCTGTGGAGAACTTCTTCCTAACCTCCAGCCTAAACCTCCCCTGGCACAGCCTGAGACTGTGTCTTCTTGTTCTGGTGCTGCTTGCCTGGGAGAAGAGACCAACCTCTGCCTGGCTACAACCTCCCTGCAGGGAGTTGGAGAGAGCAAGAAGGTCTCCCCTGAGCCTCCTCTTCTCCGGGCTAAGCAACCCCAGCTCCCTCAGCCTCTCCTCACAGGGCTGTGCTCCAGACCCCTCCCCAGCTTTCTTGCCCTTCTCTGGACATCTTCCAGCAAGTCAACCTCCTTCCTAAACTGAGAGGCTCAGAACTGGACACAGGACTTGAGCAAGGGAGCAAGTCTAGGAATATCACTGTGAATCATTCATGGAACAGTGAAGCATAACAAGATGGGAAATACTTGAAAAGGGTTTAGTGTTAAGGGAGTTGTTTTAATTGTCATTAGTTGTGTGTGTGTTTGTGTGTGTTTACATGCATTAAAAAGATATTTTTCTCCTGCAATAAAATGTGAGTAACACAGGACAAAGGAAAACTGAGCTGGGATGAGTGTGACCTGCCTCTGTGTGGTCATGCTTTGCAGGGGGTTTGGACTTGATGATCTCTGGAAGTCTGGTCCAACCCCTAGCATTCTATGATCCCATGAGGCTTGAAAGGGCTCTGGGCCACCTGATCTAATTGAAGATGTGGCTGCTTGCTGCAGAGGGGGTTGGACTGGATGAACTTTGGAGGTCCCTTCCAGCCCAGACCATTCTGTGATTCTGCAGTTCCAGAACAGATGCTGCCGAAGCTGCAGCCGTGATTTTAGCCTGACAAAAAGCTGGCAGAGCCATGTTTAAGCTGGGCTGGGAGGTTGAGCGCTGAATTCAGCTGGACATCCCAGGAACGTTGCTTCCAGCTGAACAGTTCAACCCCGTTTTGTGCCAGGTTCTGCACATTAGCCACAACAACCCCATGGAGAGCTACAGGCTGGGGTCAGAGTGGCTGAGAGCAGCCAGGCAGAGAGGGACCTTGGGGGGTGCTGGTGGATGGTAGGCTGAACATGAGCCTGCAGTGTGCCCAGGCAGCCAGGAGGGCCAATGGCATCCTGGCCTGCATCAGGAAGAGTGTGGCCAGCAGGAGCAGGGAGGTCATTGTGCCCCTGTACACTGCACTGGTTAGGCCACACCTTGAGTCCTGTGTCCAGTTCTGGGCCCCTCAGGTTAGGAAGGAGGTTGACTTGCTGGAAGGTGTCCAGAGAAGGGCAACAAAGTTGGTGAGGGGGTTTGGAACACAGCCCTGTGAGGAGAGGCTGAGGGAGCTGGGGTTGCTTAGCCTGGAGAGGAGGAGGCTCAGAGGAGACCTTCTTGCTCTCTACAACTACCTGAAGGGAGGTTGTAGCCAGGCAGAGGTTGGTCTCTTCTCCCAGGCAGCCAGCACCAGAACAAGAGGACACAGTCTCAAGCTGTGTCAGCAGAGGTTCAGGCTGGAGGTGAGGAGGAAGTTCTACACAGAGAGAGTGATTGGCCATTGGAATGGGCTGCCTGGGGAGGTGGTGGAGTCCCCATCCCTGGAGGTGTTCAGGAGGAGACTTGATGGGGTGCTTGGTGCCATGGGTTAGTTGATTAGGTGGTGTTGGATGATAGGTTGGACACAATGATCTTGAAGGTCTCTTCCAACCTGGTCTATTCTATTCTATTCTATTCTATTCTATTCTATCCTATCCTATCCTATCCTATCCTATCCTATCCTATCCTATCCTATCCTATCCTATTCTCTTCCCAATGCACAGGGCAGCTGTAGCAATATCCAGTTACAGCATTTGATAGTCAAGCAGCCTTATTTTGCAGCAATTACCTTTAATAGCAATTCCTTGACATCTGTTTTATGTTTCATTTAAAGCAGGCTCGTAATAACAAAGCAGGCTCATCATGGCAGGGCTCTTTATAATGATGGACATTTGCATGCTGCACCTCATCAATGCAAAACCAAAACCCCAACAAACCAGGAGAAAGAGGCATGCTTAGAAGCAGAAAGGGCAAAGGAAGTTACAAAGAAAAAGAAGAAGAAGAAAAGAAAGGAAAGGTCTGAACAAAACCCCTAAACCACATGGAAATAGACACTTAACTCTCTTCCTGTTGTGATGCCTGGATGAATAAACAGGAATCATTCTCTACTTGTGTTTTTTTTACCTTAACAGATTCATACTTGGCGATTTGGCTGTGGGTTTTTGGTTGGTTGGTTGGTTTCCTCCCCTGATGATGACATAGGTGTAAACCCAAGGAACATATAAAATAGAGTATAGAATAGAATAGAGTAGAGTAGAGTAGAGTAGAGTAGAGTAGAGTAGAGTAGAATAGAATAGAATAGAATAGAATAGAATAGAATAGAATAGAATAGAATAGAATAGAATCAACCAGGTTGGAACCTGGTTGGACCTTTAAAATCATCATGTCCAACCCATCAACCAATCCAACCCACCTAATCAACTAACCAATGGCACCAAGCACCCCCATCAAGTCTCCTCCTGAACACCTCCAGGGATGGTGGTAGGATAGGATAGGATAGGATAGGATAGGATAGGATAGGATAGGATAGGATAGGATAGGATAGGATAGGATAGGATAGGATAGGATAGGATAGAATTAACCAGGTTGGAAAAGACCTTGGAGATCATCCAGTCCAACCTATCACCCAACACCATCTGATCAACTCAACCATGGCACCAAGTGCCTCAGCCAGGCTCTTCTTAAACACCTCCAGGGATGGTGACTCCACCACCGCCCTGGGCAGCCCCAAATCAGTTTGAAAGAACAGCTTTTGCCATAGTTGATAGCAGTACATTACGCTGAGGGAGAGCAGGGTCAAACTGGATATCAGGAAGGAGTTCTTCAGGGTGAGGGTGGTAAGACTCTGGAACAGGCTGCCCAGGGAGGTTGTGGCTGCTTCCTGCCTGGGCCTGTTCAAGGCCAAGTGGATGAGACCTGGAGCAGTAGAGCCTAGTTGAGAGGCTTCCCTGCCCATGGTGAGGGGGTTGGAGTAGGTGAGCTCTGAGGTCCCTCCCAACCTGAGCCATTCTGTGATCATAGAATCATAGAATCATAGAATCAATATGGTCAGAAAAGACCTCAGAGATCATCAGTCCAACCTGTCACCCAACACCTCCTGACAACTAAACCATGGCTCCAAGTGCCACATCCAGTACCCTCTTGAACACCTCCAGGGATGGTAACTCCACCACCTCCCTGGGAAACACATCCCAGGGGCCAATCTCTCTGGGAAGAACTTTCTCCTCACCTCCAGCCTAAACCTCCCCTGACACAGCTTGAGACTGTGTCCTCTTGTTCTGGTGCTGGTTGCCTGGGAGAAGAGACCAACCTCTGCCTGGCTGCAGCCTCCCTTAAGGGAGTTGTAGACATCAATGAGGTCTCCCCTGAGCCTCCTCCTCTCCAGGCTAAGCAACCCCAGCTCCCTCAGCCTCTCCTCACAGGGCTGTGCTCCAGACCCCTTCCCAGTCTCGTTGCCCTTCTCTGGAGATGTTCAAGGGTCTCAATGTCCTGAGAGGCCCAGAACTGGACCCAGGACTCAAGGTGTGGCCTAACCAGTGCTGATGCTATGATGATTCTGTGATCTACATGGCACCTCCTGGTGCCTACTTTCTAACTGCCAGATAGGAAATGGGTGGATGTGTGCATACACAGCTGTGCATTGTCTACCTGGGGATGCTTGTTCATGGGTTTAAGAACATGTTTAGAAAGGAATGAAAATACCTATCCTTTTAGAGGCACCATAAACTTAGGTTTCTTAACTTGTTTTCCTTCTGGAGGTTATGAATCACATTTTACCATTTCTTAACTGCCCAGGAGCAGCTCATAAATTAATCGGTCATGCAAAGCTGTCACACTTGGCTAAATAGCTCAGCCCTGAGTTTACTGTTTCAGTCCTTTATATCTTTAATTACCTTAATTTAGCTGATATAATTCACCCTAGAACACATGCTCTCCTCAGCAGCCCTGCTTTTGCACGCTCTGTGCAATGTGCCGATTGCACCACTGGCTGAGGTGCAAAACATAACAGCTGCACCTCCTTTGCTTTGGCTTGCTGATGGAAACCTGCTCTGTACTCCTCAGTCCTTTTATCTAGGAAGAACTTATTGTTTCCACACCCCTTGCTCTTTCTGAGGCATGTTTCACCACATTGGTGTTCTTGCCCAGTTCCCTTCTCATGCAGGCTCACAGGTTTTTGTTTTATGCAGTCCCCTGTAGGAACATCATCTGCCCCAGCACCTTCACCTCTCCAAGAAGTGTCACAGGATGACAGGATGTTAGGCTTTGGAAGGGACCTTCAAAGATCATCGAGTCAAACACCCCTGCAGGACCATAGAATCCAGCACGGGCTGCACAGGAACATATTCAGACAGGCTTTGAAAGGCTCCAGAGAAGGAGACTCCACAACCTCCCTGGGCAGCCTGTTCCAGCGCTCTGTGACCCTCACAGGGAAGAACCTCCCCATACCGAGGCGGACCCTCCTGTGCTGGAGTTTACATCCTTTGCCCCTTGTCCTATCACAGGGCACAGGTGAGCAGAGTCTGTCCCTTCCTTCCTGACACTCAGACCTCAGATATTTATAGACATTGATTAGATCCCCTCTCCAGACTAAAAAGCCCCAGCCCCAAATGCATGGATGAATTCTTCTCCCTGGCTTACACTCTTCTGTACCTAAAGAGTCCAGAACTCCCCCACACCACCAGTCTGCAGCTGAGAGCAAGACACTTTATGTTTCAGAAAGCAATGCCTTCAGAAGTGGTTTGATAGCTCCAAACATTAGCTGCAGCACTGTCACGGTGCCTGCAAAAGCCACTTGGCAACTTGACTTAGCCAGGGAGCTGTAATGAAAAAGTGATGATGGGTTAAAGTCATAGCAACCAGCAAAGCCAACCTGGGGCTGCTGAAACCAGTCTCAGGCTAATGTGAATGTCACTTTCCATCTCTCTTCTCCTAACCTATCTGCCAGGGTGGACAGACAGATCTGCTGCAATGGTTAGTGCCAGCAGATGAAGGTGATTAGTTCTCCAACATGAAAGGAGTGCCTTCTATTCTCCAGCTCCCTCAGCCTGTCCTCATGTGTGAGGTGCTCCAGCTCCCTGGTCACAGAATCACAGAAACATTCAGGTTGGAAAAGAGCCTCAGGATCACCAAGTGCAACCCAGAACCCTGCTCTGCAAGGCTCACCCCTAAACCATAGCCCCAAGTACCACATCCAAACCACCTTTAAACACCTCCAGGGTCGGGGACTCCACCACCTCCCTGGGCAGCACATTCCAATCCCTGACCACTCTGGATAGGAAGAATGTCAAGCTTAAACTTCCCCTGGTGTAGCTTGAAGCCATTCCCTCTTGTTTTATCACTAATTACCTGTGAGAAGAGACCAGCACCAGCCCCTCCACAACCTCCTTTCAAGTAGTTGTAGACAGCCAGGAGGTCTCCCCTCAGCCTCCTCTCTTTCACACTAACCATCCCCAGCTCCTTCAGTCTCTCTCCATCAGATTTCTTCTCCAGGCCCTTCCCAGCTTCCTCGCTCTCAGCTTGAGGCTGTTCCCTCTTGCTCGATCTCCAAATACCTATGTGAAGAGACCAGCACCAACCTCTCCACAACCTCCTTTCACCTCTGTGACCCTCTTCTGGACCTGCTCCAGCAGGTCCATGTCTCTGTATATTCATCGACATGAATATAAATGACTCTGTTTGTATTGCAGCTGAGAAGCTGAAGTCAGCCTCTGGTTGTATAACACACTTGTGACCAAGGGGAAGGCGTTTCCAGGGGGGGGGGGAGATGCCCGGAACCATTCCAGGTCACAGGATCACGGGATGTTAGGGGTTGGAAGGGACCTCCGAAGATCGTCGAGTCCAACCCCCAGGCTGCTTGGGGCCCTGAGCAACCCGCTGTAGTTGCAGCTGTGCCTCCTGGCTGCGGAGGGGTTGGACTGGATGACCTGCAAAGGTGCTTTCCAACCCAGACTCGTTTGTGATTCTTTGATTTCACGCTGCTGTGTTTTGGGCGCAGGAGTCAGAGCATCTTTCTCTCCCACTTCTTCCTCTCCCCTCAAGCTTTTATCCTGTTTTCAAAACGTTCCCCTTGAAACTTCCAGCTGGTGAGTAATGGGGCAACATCCACCAAAAACAATACCCTACCCTTCCAACTCCCTGCCGAGGGATAGCTGCATAATGTCAAACACATCAACAAGTCATTAGCACCCTGAGCTTCTGATCTGACATCAGGGCTGCCTGCAATCAGACTGGCGGAGGCTGTTGTTCTGGCTGGTCTTGCTTTGTCGAATTCCTCTTTGCATGTTCACTGCCAGCTGTACAGAATTGATACACCTTTTTTTTTTGCTTCCCCCCTCCGCCTCCCTCCCCAAAACAAAGGGAATGTTATTGGACATGCTGCTGATAGCAACGGCTTGTGATTTGCATATCTAAATGCTGGCTTCTGAGTAAGCACCTGTGTGCTTGGGAATGGGTGGATTTCTCTTCCAGTGACTCAGCCCAGTATGGGAACCTTGATCACCGCAAGTGTCCTCTCCTTGTGTGTACACAGAGAGGAGGAGCCACGCTTTCCGAGCCAGACAAACCTTGTCCCTCGGTGTACCTCGGACAGAGCAGGCTTTTGCTCTGCAGGGAAATTTTCTGGGTGCACCAAGAACATTTCCATCGAAATGTCACAGAGGTTTTCATTCAGATTTGGAGCTTCTGATCCTCAGAATGATGAATCATATAATCATAGAATTGTCAGGCTTGGAAGGGGCCTCAAGGCTCAGCCAGTCCCAACACCCTGCCATGGGCAGGGACACCTCACACCGCAGCCGGTTGCTCACAGCCACCTCCAGCCTGGCTGCAAACACCTCCAGGCAGGAGGCTTCCACCACCTCCCTGGGCAACCTGTGCCAGGCTCTCACCACCCTCATGGGCAACAACTTCTTCCTCACAGCCAATCTCAATCTCCCCACTTCTGGTTTTGTTCCATCCTCCCCAGTCCTATCACTCCCTGACACCCTCAAAACTCCCTCCCCAGCTTTCTTGTAGCCCCTTTCAGATCCTGGAAGGCCACAATTAGGTCTCCTCGAAACTTTTTCTACTCCAGCCTAACAGCCCCAATTCCCGCAGTCTGTCTTCATAGGAGAGGTGCCTCCAGCCCTCTGATCAAGACCCTGATTCAGTCCACACCTTTGATTTTTTTCTAGTGCAAATGTGTCATCCTTTCCAGGCCTCAGACAGTACAGCTAACAACCTCCTTTGCACCCCAATTTGAATCTATTATCCCTTTAACTGGGATCTAGTTCCAATGCTTTCTCCTTCTGTCTTTCCTCTACCTACCTCCTTACCTTACCTTACCTTACCTGCCTTTTATACCATTGCCCTTCCACCTTTATAGTGATAAATATCAATGTCCCCTCCAGCTCCCCTCCTCCAGCTCCTGTTGTGCTTACAACATTTGATCTGTTTTGCTAACGAGTTGATAAAGCTGCTCTGTTGAACATTACACTGGTTACACCGGGGCTGATAATGCATGGCAGGGGTGCCACACACCCACCTACTGCTTATTCATTCTCCCCCCCCCCCCCCCCCCCCCCCCAAACTGAAGCACGCAGCTGGGAGCCAGCCTGGAGAGAGCTCGGCTTCAGGCAGCCACCCTCGGAAGGGAAAATCCCAGGTGGAAATAAAAATGCCACAAACTCTTTCTGACCTGTGGCCCTGCTCTTGTCTGACAGGTGTTTGCAGCACTGGAGCTTCAGGTGCTTTTTGCACTGCTCCAGAGTGTGGAGACGGGCCAGAGCTGCTGCTGGAAGACCCTGGGGAGGCACAGGTGTATCTTGCATGCCCTGAGCCACCATGGCTCTTGACCACGGTCTCTCCCAGCCCTATCAAGGATGCCTCCTTCCACACCCTCTGATGAATTAAGACCTGTCTCAAGACATTTGCAGCTCTCGACTCAGCGAAGAAATCGGTCTGAGTTTTCTGAGCTCTGCGGGGGGCGATTCCACAGGCAGCCATGTGAGTGCACCCAGCCTGCTCCCTGGTCAGCTGCCGGACAGGAGGGTCTTGGCACCGCAATTGGCTCTGCGGGCAAGATTGAGTAGGTGAGGATGCCCTCTAGTGACTACCCGAAGAGAGGGAAGCGTGGTGCAACTGGCGAGGGAAGGTCTGTCACCGGCTATCGTGACACAGAGCTCAGGCACTTGGGTTGTTGGCGTTTTTTGCTGTCTGACAGCTCAGTTCTAACGCTGCCTGCTGTTTGTGAAGCCCTTCAACACAGCCTGAGCTTTGTCAGTGAGCTGGCTTGGTACATTCTCAATGTTGCCTGTCAAATCACAGAATCATGGAATCACAGAATGTTAGGGGCTGGGAGGCACCTCCAGAGATCACCCAGTCCAAGCCCCCTGCCAGAGCAGAGCACCCAGGGCAGGGCACACAGAACACATCCAGGTGGGGTTGGAAAGGCTCCAAGCAGGAGACTCCACAGCCTCTCTGGGCAGCCTGCTCCAGGCTCCAGCACCCTCACAGCCACAAAGGTTTCCCTTCTGCTCCTGTGGCACCTCCTCTGCCCCAGCTTGCCCCCAGTGCCCCTTGTGCTGCTCTTGGCCATCCCTGAGCAGAGCCTGGCTCTGTCCTC
This sequence comes from Melanerpes formicivorus, assembly GCF_026170545.1. Lineage (NCBI taxonomy): Eukaryota > Metazoa > Chordata > Aves > Piciformes > Picidae > Melanerpes > Melanerpes formicivorus. The sequence goes on along the minus strand of NW_027142460.1, from coordinate 944,711 downwards.
CAGCACTGCCCTGCACATCTTGATCCCCAGCACTGAGGGCAGCCCTCAGGCTCCTCTGCTCCCAGCTCCAAGCCCCAGCTCCCTCAGCCTGTGCTCACAGGAGATGTTGCACTGCCTGCAGCAGCTCTGTGCCTTTGGGCTGGACCTTCTCAAGCAGTTCCCTGGGGTCCTTCTTGACCTGAGGGGCCCAGAACTGGATACAATATTGCAGATGTGACCTGACCAGGGCGGAGTGGAGGAGGAAGAGAACTTCTCTTGGCTCACCACACCCCAGGATGCCCTGGGCCTCCTTGGCTGCAAGGGCACATTTCTGGCTCATGGGTATCCTGTTGTCCACCAAGACCCCCAGGTGACTTTCCCCTGTGCTGCTCTCCAACAGGTCAGACCCCAACCTATCCAGGTCTGTGGGGCTGTTCTTTCCTAGATGCCAGACTCTACACTTGGCCCTGCTGGATTTCAGATCTTTCTCTTAAAGGATTCTGCTCTACCAGAGCAGGGTTTGCATAAAAGAAAATCCACAGCTGCACTGCTCCTCTTCAAGCAATGAAAGCCCTTCCACAACACCAGGGCTACCTTTTCATGCAAACCTATTTAGTCATCCTGTGACTGCTCCCTCGCCAAGGCAATACTGGAAATTCAGGTTAAGAACTACTGTAACTGCATTTGAGTCCCTGCACTCACCCAGTCTCCCCCTCCCCATCCGAACTTTTGCAGACGTCTTCAGTTCTCTCTTTCTCTTCCTTCCTTCCTTCCTTTTTCTTCCTTCCTTCCTTCCTTCCTTCCTTCCTTCCTTCCTTCCTTCCTTCCTTCCTTCCTTCCTTCCTTCCTTCCTTCCTTCCTTCCTTCCTTCCTTCCTTCCTTCCTTCCTTCCTTCCTTCCTTCCTTCCTTCCTTCCTTCCTTCCTTTCTTCTTTCTTTCTTTCTTTCTTTCTTTCTTTCTTTCTTTCTTTCTTTCTTTCTTTCTTTCTTTCTTTCTTTCTTTCTTTCTTTCTTTCTTTCTTTCTTTCTTTCTTTCTTTCTTTCTTTCTTTCTTTCTTTCTTTCTTTCTTTCTTTCTTTCTTTCTTTCTTTCTTTCTTTCTTCTTTCTTTTTCTTTCTCTCTTTCTCTCTTTCTCTCTTTCTCTCTTTCCTTTCTTTCCTTTCTTTCTTTCTTTTCCTTCCTCCTTCCTTCCTTCTTCCTTCCTCCTTCCCTCCTTCCTTCCTTCCTTCCTTCTTCCTTCCTCCTTCCCTCCTTCCTTCCTTCCTTCCTTCTTCCTTCCTCCTTCCCTCCTTCCTTCCTTCCTTCCTTCTTCTTCCTCCTTCCCTCCTTCCTTCCTTCCTTCCTTCCTTCCTTCCTTCCTTCCTTCCTTCCTTCCTTCCTTCCTTCCTTCCTTCCTTCCTTCCTTCCTTCCTTCCTTCTCTCTTCCTTCCTTCCTTCCGAATTCCTTCCTTCCGAATTCCTTCCTTCTCCTTCCTTCCTTCCTTCCTTCTTCCTTTTTCTTCTTCCTTCCTTCTCCTTCTTTCCTTCCTTCCTTCCTTCCTTCTCCTTCCTTCCTTCCTTCCTTCCTTCCTTCCTTCCTTCCTTCCTTCCTTCCTTCCTTCCTTCCTTCCTTCCTTCCTTCCTTCCTTCCTTCCTTCCTTCCTTCCTTCCTTCCTTCCTTCCTTCCTTCCTTCCTTCCTTCTCCCTCCTTCCTTCCTTCTCCCTCCTTCCTTCCTTCCTTCCTTCCTTCCTTCCTTCTCCTTCCTTCCTTCTCCTTCCTTTCTTCCTTCCTTCCTTCCTTCCTTCCTTCCTTCCTTCCTTCCTTCCTTCCTTCCTTCCTTCCTTCCTTCCTTCCTTCCTTCCTTCCTTCCTTCCGAATTCCTTCCTTCCGAATTCCTTCCTTCCTTCCTTCCTTCCTTCCTTCCTTCTCCTTCCTTCCTTCTCCTTCCTTCCTTCCTTCCTTCCTTCCTTCCTTCCTTCCTTCCTTCCTTCCTTCCTTCCTTCCTTCCTTCCTTCCTTCCTTCCTTCCTTCCTTCCTTCCTTCTCCTTCCTTCTCCTTCCTTCCTTCCTTTCTTTCTTTTCTTTCTTTCCCCAGCTGAGTCAGGTGAAATGTGGGTCACATGTTTCTTAAGAGGAGTGTTGGGTTTACAGGCAGCCCTTTCTGAATGGAGAAGGTGACTCACTTGTGAAGAGTGCACCAGTGGTGGAGAGTTAAGGTTGACAACCACCAGCTTTTCATCCAGGAAAGTCCTGACCCACTCAGCCCTTCCCTTTGCTATGCTCCTAGCTTTCCATGAGTCGACCCACTCTGCAGGTTACCTTGTCTGCTCCCACACTCCCGTGGCTGTGCAGCTTCCCCCTACAAATGAGTATCATGATTTTAACAGCACTGCTCTATGTTCACTCAGTGCCTCTGTAAGAGCCTCTTCCACACACTGGTTAGGCAGCACTGGCTCTGATTCTTGGTCTGCAATGGGAATGTGGCTGTTTGGTGTCCGCTCTCTTGGGGGCAGAGCGCTTTGGCAGAGGGAACTGTTGTCTGTGTGTGTGCTCTTACTTTTGAAACTATGTCAATGCTAAATATAAAACATTCCAGATGACCCCAAGTCTGGAAGCTCCAGGAGTTTTCCTGGTTGCTTCACCATGGCTGTTGATGACTTTGTTTGGCCTCAGCCTGAGACGAAGGAGTAGGAGAGTGAAGAAGGTGTTGAGCAAAGAAGCCACCACCCTACATCTTCAGTGTCCCTTGGTTGTTCCCAGAGCATGTGAAAATGGCTAAAGGCAGTAAGCATAAATATTTCACCTTGTGCCAAATCTGCACCAGCTTTGTTTGCTTTCCTCCTCCTGTCTTCAAACACTGTGAGATCTCTAGGTGAGATCTCCAGGTGAAGACTGTCCTGCTGATCAATGAGTGGTACTCAGCCCAGCACAGCTCTCAGCCCTACCTGTAGCCTCTAGATCAACGCCAGCGGGTGGTGGGTGAGTTTGTGAGGGCTGCATGAAAAGCCTGCAGGCAAGGTGAGGAGCAGTACTGGAGATGGAGGGGGTGAGAAGGGATGCAAAAGGGGAAGGGAGGCTGATGAGAAACAATAAGCTGAAAAATGTAGGGGAAAGAGAGAGTCGTATCAGGCTTCCAATTCAGCCAGGCTCTCTGTGTCTCACTCCTTCTCCCTAACAGCTGGGAATCAGAGGCATCATGTTTGCAAGGGTGAGCAGTAAGGAGGCAGACAAAGGAGAGAAACAGAACAAAGAAGAGAGTGTTGGAAATGGAGGAGGCAAAACCAGGTAGATGGCACAGGATAGCTGAACATTTTATCTCTGCTCTCACCTGCCAAGTGACCGTCTGCAACAATCAGAGGGCATTCATTAGGCTGGCAACAAGAATTCAGTGGGTGGAAAAGTGGGACACTGTGCCTGTGCCATGCATGGCAGTGCACATGACTTCTGTGCCAATTCGAGGCCTCCGCTTTGCCAGTCCTGGGTGTTCCTCCCAGCTGACAGAAAAGGGCTCTGGGTGAAAAGAGATGTACTCAAGCAGGACCAGCACCAGCCTGTGTTTTGCTGCTGGCAGATCTCAATTGGAAGAGGGTTAAAAAAGGTGTTGGACTTTGTACTACTAGGTCGGTCCTGGGTGAGAAGGGCATCATGTCTGCAGAACCTCCCCTCTAGGAGGACAAGGTGGGGAGTGAAACACAGGGAGGTACCATTTTATTTGATGTTTGGTGTCCTCAGGTGCAAGTGCCAATTATCCAGCTTAGCCTCATGCTTTGATCATTTATTTGTTTTCATTTGGTGTGGGGCCTGTCTCTTTGTCATGTGCACGGATCCTGTGAAGCACTAAGGCCCTACCTGTCCCTCACCTGGAATAGGTTGTCCAGGGAGGTAGCTGAGGCCCTGTCCTTGGAGAAATTGAAGGTCTGGCTTGACAGGGATCTGAGCAACTTGATCTGATGTGGGATGTCCCTGCTGACAGCAGGGGGATTGGATGGGATGACCTTTGGAAGTCCCTTCCAACCCAACCCCTTCTATGCTTCTCTGATTCTGCCTTGTTGGTACTGTCACAACCCAATGAGTGCTTGCTGGTCTCTTCATGTGCAGAGGTTCTTTCTAGAGACAATGCTCGTGAAAAGTTGAGTGAGTTCAGGCAGTGAGTTCAGGGGGAGGAGAAAGCAAGCCTCTGCTGCCCACTTTGAATGAGCAGGTCTCTTTGGGACGTGCATTGCACAAGCTTAGGACTGTATTATCTGCTCTTCCTGTCCTTTCTCTCTGCAGTGATGACTATGGTGGAATCACAGAATGGCTTAGGTTGGAAGGGACCCCAGAGATCATCTGCAGCAGCATTCCTCTTGTGAGACCCCCACCGCCCATCCTGCCTCCAGCTCTGGTGTCCCCAATGTAAGAAGGACACAGAGCTGATGGAGAGAGTCCAGAGGAGGCCACAAAGATGATCCAAGGGCTGCAGCATCTCTGCTATGAAGAGAGGCTGAGGGAGCTGGGGGTGTTCAGCCTGGAGAACAGAAGGTCTCCAAGAGGACCCTTTGAGCTGCCTTCTGATGCCTGAAGGGATCCTACAGGAAGGCTGCAGAGGGACTTTCCATGAAGGTGTGTAGAGACAGGACAAGGGGGAATGGTTTGAAGCTGAGGCAGAGCAGAGCTAGACTGGAGCTGAGGAAGAAGTTCTTCAATATGAGGGCGGTGAGACACTGGCGCAGGATCCCCAGGGAGGCTGTGGATGCCTCCTGCCTGGGGGTGTTCAAGGCCAGGCTGGATGAGGCCTTGAGCAGCTGAGTCCGTTGAGAGACGTCCCTGCCCATGGCAGGAGTTTGGAGACATGATCTCTGAGGTCCCTTCCAACCTGAGCCATTCCCTGGTTCTAGGATTCTGTGAAAGTGAAGAAAGAAGTAAACTCCAAAGTTTGGAAGCTAATCCCTGCTGTCTGTATTAGCTGCACAAGTTCCTGCTCTTTCAGGATCACCTTTCACATACTGACCAGCCTTTGAAATACTCTTATTGGGGGGGGGGGGGGGGGGGAAGAAATAAATAAAAGAGGGGGGAAAAAAAGGCAGGCAGCTCTTTCTTACTGTGTTTGCTGTGGTTATAATGATGGAAAAATACAGAAGGACCTGATGGTGCTTGCATTAGAGGGCTCGTATTCTAAGCCTGAGATAAGAGAAGCCAGTAGGTCACAGCAACAGAAAGGCACAAGATGCCAGCGCTGTAAACAGGGAAGAGAAAGGAAACTTTTGTGAGTGAATGAGTGCTTTTATTTATGCTTTTTTTCATTCATCTTGTCCCTGAAAAAGCAGGAGAGATAAGAGGAGGAGGATCACCCTTCCAAGGGAATCAACACCCAGGAGTGGATGGGCTCCTACCTTGGAGCAAGTCGCTCTTTGTCTCTTGTTGTTGTATCACGGCAAGGAATAGGTCTGTGCAGGCAGAACTGGGAGCAGAGCCTTGATGGTTGGAGAGAGTACACAGAAGGGCAAGGACCTGTGCTGTATTTGCATAACTGACAGTTGAAACAAAAAGCAACCAACAAAAAACCCCCAACACAACCCCAACCACCCCTCTCAGTGATGATCTGCACGCCGCACATGAAACACCGAGATAGCGATTGCTTTCATCCTCCACCTCCAGTCGCAGGATGGGACAGGACCACACTTTGAGGCAATCTGATTTTTCTTTCCCATAGACTCAGAGTTCTGCTGCAATTCCCTAATTGCTGTGGAATGTTGGTAATAAAAGCAGGGCATTATCACTCCATCTGGAGCGCACAGGGCTGGAATAGTTTGCATTTCTTTAGTCTCATTTACCACGGGGAATTTAGATGTAACCTGACTGGTGAACCCACATGATTAATAGTCCCTCCTAACCAGTGCAGGAATTGAGACAAATGGAACTGGGATTATTTATTTTGGTGGGTTTTGGTTTTTTTTTTTTTTTTCCCACTAGGAATCTTCAAATCCTTAAAGGATTAATTGCTTTAATCCCTAAACTCTCTGCAGGGCTTGAGCAAATTCCTCAGTCTCACCCTCAGCAGCCTCTGAAGAAACTCCTAGAAGAAACTTCTTTAGTGGCTAAAGCCAGAAGTATCATAGCATCATAATATCAGTCAGGGTTGGAAGGGACCACAAGGATCATCCAGTTCCAACCCCCGCTGCCATGGGCAGGGACACCCCACACTAGATCAGCCTGGCCACAGCCTCAGCCAGCCTGGCCTTAAACACCTCCAGGGACAGGGCCCCAACCACCTCCCTGCACAACCCATTCCAGGGCTTCACCACTCTCATGGGCAAGAACTTCCTCCTCACCTCCAGCCTCAATCTCCCCACCTCCAGCTTCATTCCATTCCCCCTAGTCCTATCACTGCCTGAGATCCTGAGCAGTCCCTCCCCAGCCTTCCTGGAGCCCCCTTCAGATCCTGGAAGGCCACAAGGAGGTCACCTGGGAGCCTTCTCTTCTCCAGACTGAACAGCCCCAACTCCTTCAGTCTGTCCTCACAGGAGAGGTGCTCCAGCCCTCTGCTCATCCTCCTGGCCCTGCTCTGGACACCTTCCAGCACCTCCACATCCCTCTTGTCATAGGGGCTCCAGAACTGGAGGCAGGACTCCAGGTGGGGTCTCCCCAGAGCTGAGCAGAGGGGGAGAATCACCTCCCTTGCCCTGCTGGCCACACTTCTCCTGCTGCAGCCCAGGATCTGGTTGGCTTTCTGGGCTGCAAGTGCTCACTGAGAGCTCCTGCTGAGCTTCTTGTTTTTCAGTAGTGCCTCCAGGAGGATCTGCTCCATGATCTTTCCAGGCACAGAAGTGAGAGATTTGTAGAAGAAATTCGTAGAAGAAACTTCTTTAGTGGCTAAAGCCAGAAGGGCAGCAGGACAGGCTGGGAGGTGATCTGCTGGAGAGCAGCCCCTGGAGAAGGACCTGGGAGTGCTGGGGGGCAGCAAGTTCTGCATGGGACAGCAATGTGCCCTGGGGGCCAAGAAGGCCAAGGGGGGTCCTGGGCTGCATTCAGAGGAGTGTGGCCAGCAGAGCCAGGGAGGTTCTCCTCCCCCTCTGCTCTGCCCTGCTGAGACCTCACCTGGAATATTGCATCCAGCTCTGGGCTCCCCAGCTCAGGAGGGACAGGGATCTGCTGGAGAGAGCCCAAGGGAGGGTTACTAGGATGCTGAAGGGAGTGGAGCACTGAGAGCCCTGGGGCTGTTCAGTCTGCAGAGGAGAAGACTGAGAGGGGATCTGATTAATGTCTATCAATAGCTGATGGCTGGGGGTCAGGAAGGAAAGGGCAGGACCAGCCTCTGCTCACTTCTGCCTGTGCTAGGAGAAGGGGTAATGGATGGAAACTGCAGCACAGGAGGGTCCACCTCATCATAAGTAAGAACTTCACTGTGAGGGTCCCAGAGCCCTGGAGCAGGCTGCCCAGAGAGGTTGTGGAGTCTCCTCTGGAGACTTTCAAGCCCCACCTGGATGTGTCCCTGCATGACCTGTGCTGGATTCTCTGCTCCTGCTCTGGCAGAGGGGATTGGACTGGACGATCTTCAGCAGTCCCTTCTGGTCCCTAACATCCTGTAAGCCTGTGACCTTTTGAGGTTCCTTCCAGCCCCTAACATTCTGTGATGCTCTTAGGCATCCACAACCTCCGTGGGCAGCCTGTTCCAGTGTCCCACCACCCTCATACTGAAGAACATGTCCCTAAGATCTAGGCTACTTCCACTAGCACACTGTACACTATCACCTTAAAAGCATAACTCAGCCTCACAAAGAAGTAGCTTTTTGCCTGGGGGGCGTTAAGGATGCTGGAGGTGCCTGTATTTTTTGTTACCCTCCCCTTTCCTTGCTGTGCCCTGATCTGAGCAGCTCATTTCTCGCAGTCTCAGACATCTGATGACCGCCACTGCCCTTGACTAGACCGGAATGGGAGATAACCTTCGCCCAAGATCTTGGCCACACTTCATCAGTTGCCAGGCCAGAGCATGTCGGCTCGATCGACCTCTCACAGCTGTGGTTTCATGGGTGTACACAATTAAGTAATTATAAATCAATGAGCTCTGTAACTCTGCTATTACAGTAATTGCATTTTAAAAGGCACTACTTAGTTACAACTCAGGGATTATTTGCAGGCAATAATTAAGGTCAAGCTGACTTCCTCCTGTTACACAGAGAATTTGTATGAGCAGCACGCCAAACAAGACTTAATTTAAGGCAAACCTAATTGCCTAGGTGTACTGCAGGGTGTCATTACCCTGGAGAATAAGCTCCTGTGCCTATCCCTGGTCTTACTTCCAAGAGGAGAGATACCTTTAAAACAGATATATATGGAAATTGTCTTCATCTGTAAATTTTCAGCATGAATGGAACCAGTTCCTTCAGGCTTTTGTTTTTTTCTAGGGGGGTGTGTGTTGTTTGTTTGTTTGCTTGTTTGTTCTCCTCAGCCCACAGGAAAGGGAATGAAGTATCAAGAAAGAGGATGGCACATTCCATGCATGAAGCAATCCCATGAAGAAAGACCAGATGGGAAAAATGAGTGCTATCCTTTTCCAGGCTTATTCCCCACCGAATGTTTCCTAGTGCCTTGTCTGGTCTAGTTTGAAAAGATGCAAATGATGTCATTTTTATTGCTTCCCTCAGGGGAGATTATTCCAGTCTAATAACACTCACAGTTAGGAAATTTTACTGATGTTCAAACTGTTTTTCTTTACCTGACTTTACCCCATTGCTCCTGGTTGTAAACTCCTTCAGGCAATCAAGAGCAGTTCCTCTCCTCCCTGGGTGTTCTGAGCCAAGCCATACACAGCTATTTCTTCAAACCTTTCATCGATGGACATTTGGGCCTTGGAGAGCCTGCAAGTTTGAAGGGCAGCCTCTGCTAACTGCCTTGTCTCCACATGTGTGTCTGTGCATGGAGCCACTCAAGTGCAGAGACAAGTGGACTACCAGAGCTTTGCCCCAGATGATGCCCCCATGATACCCACTGACCAGCGAAGCATTAGCTGCCAAACAGAGAGGGACCTGGGGGTGCTGATTGACAGCTGGCTGAACATGAGCCAGCAGTGTGCCCAGGTGGCCAGGAGGGCCAATGGCATCCTGGCTTGCATCAGGAAGAGTGTGGCCAGCAGGAGCAGGGAAGTAACTGTGCCCTGTGCTCAGCACTGCTTAGGCCACACCTTGAGTCCTGTGTCCAGTTCTGGGCCCCTCAGGTTAGGAAGGAGGTTGAGCTGCTGGAAGGTGTCCAGAGAAGGGCAAGAAAGCTGGGGAGGGGTCTGGAGCACAGCCCTGTGAGGAGAGGCTGAGGGAGCTGGGGTTGCTTAGCCTGGAGAAGAGGAGGCTCAGGGGAGACCTTCTTGCTCTCTACAACTACCTGAAGGGAGGTTGTAGCCAGGTGGGGGTTGGTCTCTTCTCCCAGGCACCCAGCACCAGAACAAGAGGACACAGTCTCAAGCTGTGCCAGGGAAGGTTTAGGCTGGAGGTGAGGAGAAAGTTCTTCACAGAGAGAGTCATTGGTCATTGGGATGTGCTGCCCAGGGAGGTGGTGGAGTCCCCATCCCTGGAGGTTCTCAAGAGGGGATTGGATGTGGCACGTGGTCCCATGACCTATTCATGAGGTCTGTGGTGACAGGTTGGACTCCATGATCTTTGAGGTCTCTTCCACCCTTGGTGATCCTGTGAGACTGTGATTCTTTTGTGAGTGGATTTCTTTCCCACTTAGAAGGAAAGTCACCTCTGAGGCTGGGGGGCTTGAGGAAAGGTGAATTCATAGGGGCAGTACAGAGTCATAAAGGTAGGAAGAGACCCCAGGAGGTCTGTGCTCTGAGTCCAATCACAGCCAAGTGTGATTTATGAATGATAAAAGCAGACCATATTGTAGAGGGTGTTATAGGCCTCCAAAGTCCTCAAGGTCACACAAGGTGACCTGCTCAAACACTCCCTTTTCTCCTTGGAAGGTTTCTATTGGTCTGGTTTCGTTTTGTTGTTTGGCTTTATATCTTGTTTTTAATTATTTTTATTATTTCCTTTGTACCAAGTCAGAAATTTATCTTTTCCTTGGTAGTGTCCTGGGATTCCTTTTTCTCTTCCTTTTCAGTGGCAATTGCAGCTTTGAAAGGTGGTGGTGTGAAAAGTGTCTCGCG
>NW_027142460.1:882108-934531 GCF_026170545.1 Melanerpes formicivorus | reverse complement strand
GCCCTGCTGGCTCCTGGGGAGCTGCTTAGCAACCAACAGCCCCAAGTCTCTTTCTTCAGGGCTGCTCTCAACCCACTCTGCCCCCAGCCTGGACTCGTGCGTGGGCTTGGCCCGACCCGGCTGCAGGGCCTTGCACTGGGACTTGTTGAGCCTCATGCAGCTGGCTGTGGCCCAATTCCCAAACCTATGTCTGTGATGCTAATGAGGCAAGTGCTCTTGTAATGTTCTAACATTCCAAAGATGAAGGCATCCCAGTTTGTGAAACCTTTCAGATTTCAGTGTCTAGAGGTGAAGTCCTTCCCTAGGGACCCCATCAATGAAGACCTTGCATATATCAGACTACTGTACCAGCACTAATTAAACTTGAGGGGCAGAGAGGTTCAGCTTTTGTCCTTGGAGCTGTGCTGCATTTCTCTGTGAGGCAGGCTGTCCATGTGTGGCAGCTACAATACCAGGCAGGTGTCTTTTACTCTGCAAAGATGGCAAGTTTTCCATGCTGACATTTGGCACATTGCTCTCAGCTGGAAGTGCCTATCCATCAGGTTTGCCAGAAGAAGGGGCCTGGCTTAGCTCTATGGTTGGTTATCAGTAAGCAACAAAGAGTTGAGGAGCTGCATTTTCTTGTTATCACTCAGGCTGTGAAACTGTGGGAAGTGACCACGTGAACAGCATCACAGGTACCGTGTGAGGGACACTGGTGTGAAGCTGGCACCCCCTTGCCCCTGCACAGGGTTACCATGCAGCATAGTAATATGATCCATGGGGATCAGAGAGCTGGAGACAGGCTGGGAGAGTTGGGGTTGTTCAGCCTGCAGAAGAGAGGGCTCCAGGGAGACCTGAGAGCAGCCTTCCAGTACCTGAAGGGGACCTACAAAAAAGCTGGGGGTGAACTTTTGACAAGGTCCTGTAGTGATGCAATGAGAGGGAATGGATTGAAGCTTGAGGAGGGCAGATTTAGACTGGAGATTAGGAAGAAATTCTTGACAGTGAGGGTGGGGAGACACTGGAGCAGGTTGACTGTGAAGGTTGTGGCTGCCCCCTCCCTGGAGGTGTTCAAGGCCAGGCTGGATGAGGGCTTGAGCAGCCTGGGCTGGTGGGAGGTGTCCCTGCCCATGGCAGGGGGTTTGGAAGTGGATGATCTTGTAGGTCCCTTCCAACCCAAACCATTCCATGAATCCATGAAACACTGAGTTACTCAGAAATAATTGCTTGATTTAACTAGAAAGCAAAAGCTTCTCCCAGGTTTCTCCCCTGCCCTTTCTGGCATGGCTTTTGGCAGCTGGCATGCTGCATCTGTGGGAGGAAAGAATGAGAAAAAAATGCAGTGACTTTACCAGTACTGACTCGGTGGCTTGTGAAGCAGACTCAGTGACCCACAGCCACGCAGCCCTGGATTTCAAAGGAGTGAGTCTCTCCTCGAGCTGCTCCCTATTCTCCTAGCAAGCCAGTGAAAGCCTTGGAGCTGGAGTTGTGATCTTCAGGAAACATCATCACTGGTCTCATGACCTGCAGGCAATCCTACCTGCAGTTACTACAAGGGAACTCCACAGATATCATACAGGAAGGCTGCACAGGGACTTTCCATGAGGGTGTCTGGAGACAGGACAAGGGGGAATGGTTTGAAGCTGAGGCAGAGCAGGGTTAGACTGGATCTTGGGAAGAGGGTGGTGAGGCTCTGGAACAGGCTGCCCAGGGAGGCTGTGGATGCCTCTTTGCTGGGGGTGTTCAAGGCCGGGTTGAATGAGCCCTGGAGCAGCTGAGTCTAGTTGAAAGGTGTCCCTGCCCATGGCAGGAGGCTGGAAGAGATGAGCTCTGAGGGCCCTTCCAACCTGAGCTGTTCTGAGATTCTGTGATTGTCTGTACAAATACCTCCTTCAGGCTGGAGGGGAGGAGGAAGTTCTTCCCCATGAGTGTGGTGAAGCCCTGGAATGGGTTGTCCAGGGAGGTGGTTGGGGCCCTGTCCCTGGAGGTGTTTAAGACCAGGCTGGCTGAGGCTGTGGCCAGGCTGATCTAGTGTGGGGTGTCCCTGCCCATGGCAGGGGGGTTGGAACTGGATGATCCTTGTGGTCCCTTCCAACCCTGACTGGTACTATGATACTATGGGCATTCAGTCTCATTCACAGGCATGGGTTTCATGTCCTGACGGACTGGTAGCAGAAGAAGAAGCCTGAAGAGCACAGCAACACTCTGCTGATACTCAGCTCAGCCCCTGCAGCAGCTGAAGCCTCAAGTGCTGCATTTTGCCCTTCAAAAGCAGCTCCTCCTACCCAATATCCAGCGGTGTCCCTGCAAACAGCTGCATCACCTGGTACTCCTCCAACTGTTTCAACTGCAAGTTTTATAGACAGATGGAGAGAGCTGTGAAAACAACAAATCTCTTGTACAAAAGGACAATAAATCATGACTCTGGTGACTCACCAGAGGAGGGTAAATGAAAGGGTAAGTCCTCTAAATAAGACCTGACTGAGACCTGAGTGAGACCAGTTAGTGAGATAATTAGCCACTGAATGTGAGATGAAAGCTGAAGCCTTTTCATTTGTACATTAATGAACCAGAAGATCAAAGGCCTTGGCTAGGCCTGTAACCACGGCTGCAACATTGGCTTGCTATGCAATAATGAACTCATTATTAGCTGCTTTCAGAAATTACCTGTGGTAAACTATTTTATTTTTAATACTGTCCATAAAGCACAAAAACAATGACAATGTTATTTGAGAGGATCTCAGCTGCCAAGCAGGCACCTCTGGGTAATGAGCACACTCAGCTGATTGCTGCTACCAGCTCTGGTCTTCCCTTGCACATTTTATGACAGGTGGCAAACCCTTTCACATTTCCTCCCCTTCTGCTCTGCCCTGGTGAGGCCCCACCTGGAACACTGCATCCAGCTATTGGCTCCCCAGTTCAGGAGGGACAGGGATCTGCTGGAGAGAGTCCAAGGGAGGGCTACAAGGATGCTGGAGGGACTGCAGCACTGCCTGGGGAGGAGAGGCTGAGAGCCCTGGGGCTGTTCAGTCTGCAGAGGAGAAGACTGAGAGGGGATTTAATAAGTGTCTATAAATATCTGAGGGCTGAGGGTCAGGAAGATAGGGACAGGGACAGGCTCTGCTCCCTTCTGCCCTGTGACAGGGGGCAGTGCCTGGGGAGGTGGCAGAGTCACCATCATTGGAGGTGTTCAGGAAGAGAGTTCATGGGGTGCTTGGTGCCGTGGGTTGGATTGGTTGATGGGTTGGACACGATGATCTTGAAGGTCTCTTCCAACCTGGTCTATTCTATTCTATTCTATTCTATTCTATTCTATTCTATTCTATTCTATTCTATTCTACTCTACTCTATTCTATCCTATTCCATTCCATTCCATTCCATCCCATTGATGTAAACTGCAGCACAGGAAGAACTTCTTGACTGTGAAGGTCACAGAGCACTGGAGCAGGCTGCCCAGAGAGGTTGTGGAGTCTCCTTCTCTGGAGCCTTCCCAGCCCTGTCTGGATGTGTTCCTGTGTGACCTGTGCTGGATTCTCTGCTCCTGCTCTGGCAGAGGGGTTGGACTCGATGAGCTCTGGAGGTCCCTTCCAACCCTTAACACCCTGGGATCCTGTGAAGGGACCAAATGACCAAAGTGAACTTGAAGTGAGATGCATCACCTGAATAAAAACTGTGCAAATCTGCCTTAGAGGGAGGAAAAGCAGATGGACACACTAGGATTTCCTAAGACTGAGAAGAGCAAATATTCCATCACCCAGCCTCACCCCAGCATTTTGTGCCAGTATTATTTCTGCCATTTATCATATTAAAGACAGAGATACCTGGCCCCATGATCACAGAGCTGATGTTCAGCTGGGATGATTTGTGTATTTAAGGCAGTGGAGTTGGTCTTAGGAAATCTGGAATGTGCTCCTCTCTCTGCCACAGACCTTCTGCACAACTGTAGGCAGGTTACACGATACCCATCTTTCAGGTCCAGACCTGTAGACCATTATATCATTTTGTAGAGGTGCTGGGAGAACAGATGTAGAAATGCTCACCATCCATCCCCAAGAAAAAGCTCATAAATACCCATCTGATGGAAGCTCCCAGATAAAATCCCAGCAGCTCACGAAGGAAGTTGTGAACCAGCAGCGAGAGGCGATAGGGAGGAAAGCTTTTGCTGCGAACGGACAAGGTGTTCCGTGGGCATGTTAGCATATGCCCTCCTTTAAAGGGTGCAGGTAAGAAAGGCATTTTATCTGTTGGCAAATTGTCTGATGCAAAGATATACTCCCCTGTATTTATGACCCACTCAGAAGATCTGACACGGCTGGGTGAGAAGTTGAAGCCGAAGAGATTAAGCCATCTGTTGCTACAGCAACGTGAAGCAATCATTCACCGCTCTGGGACACAGGGCAAGCCTGACACATCGATCCCCCCCCTACCTCCGCCCCTCACCCTTTGTAATGATTTACCTTCGAGACAATGACGGGGATGATTCCAGCTCAGATGAAAATAAGGGTGAGTGAAATCCCCACATCAAACAGTTTTGTTCCTACCCTGGCCTGGAAGCGCTCCAGCAGCTCCCAGTTTTCCATGCGCTTCATTATTTGGAACTGCTCTGCAAACCTTTGCCAACCCCCACAGTTCTCACCGAGTACTTAGGAAAGCTTTTGTTTCTAGAAGGACTATTCATAATGTCTCATTCATCCCCTAACCTCAGTAACACCTCATGGTTGTTTTTCTCCCTAACTGCATGACTTGAGAACCCACAAAGATCTAAGATGGCTGCAGAAGCACTTCCACTGAAAACGCTCTGCGTGTCAGAGCACGTTACTGCAGGGCTGAGACCAGAGGGATGTTTATGGCCAGGTCCCTGTTTCACAAACATTCTAGTAAACAAAATGTCAAGCCAAGTGCACAGACCAGCAAGTACAGCCCAGGATTGTTATTAAAAAGCACATTCCCAAAGTTCTTTGAATCCCTCTCCCAGGTTCCCTTGAGAAAGGCACGCACAGAAAGAGAAACTCATCGCTTGGCTAATATGCAGGGCCTCCACGGGACAGTTTGGCTGGCTATTGTGCCCCAGAGAGAAAAAGGGATGTGGCTGAGAACCCTTCAGCTAGGTGCATTTCCTCAGGAAAAGCTCACAGCCTCTGAAAAGAGAGCATCAGCCACGGGAGCTACAACCCAGTGCGTGCCAGGGGGCACTGCCAGTGCTGCCGAGTGCCTCATACTCCTCACTTCACCATGGAAAACCTTTCCTGAGGACCTCAGTGGTGACTGAGAACTTGGCCTGGACATTGAATTCTTTTTGGTAATTAAACAGAGAGTTCACAAAAGAAACCCACAACCAAACACCAACCCAACCACCACCACCACCACCAACTCAACCAACCAGACACATACACACACACAAAAACCCAACAAAAACCCAACAAACAAAACAAAAGCAACACCACACACAACCAAAAACCCCACAAAACAACCAAGGGCAAAGTCAGAAGACATGTGCCATCAACTTCAAGGCCACCAACCAGACAGTGCCAGGGCAGCAATGAGTATCACGGCCCCATGCCAGGAGCGGTGTGCCCAAAAGCTGCATGAGCAGAAGGCCTTCTGGAAGGTGCATTCTTGCTCTGTTGCTTCGGCTCTGATAAGCTCTGAGCCACAGCAGTTCCTGGGAAACCCCTGGGAGACAGAGTCTGCTTCATCTTCCCAGAGGCCTGCTTCACCTCACAGCAGCAACTTTGGAATTGAGATAGAATGATAGACTCAGATTTGGAGAATGGTTTGGGTTGGAAGGGACCTACAAGATCATCCACTTCCAAACCCCCTGCCATGAGCAGGGACACCTCCCACCAGCCCAGGCTGCTCAAGGCCTCATCCAGCCTGGCCTTGAACACCTCCAGGGAGGGGGCAGCCACAACCTTCACAGTCAACCTGCTCCAGTGTCTCCCCACCCTCACTGTCAAGAATTTCTTCCTAATCTCCAGTCTAAATCTGCCCTCCTCAAGCTTCAATCCATTCCCTCTCATTGCATCACTACAGGACCTTGTCAAAAGTTCACCCCCAGCTTTTTTGTAGGTCCCCTTCAGGTACTGGAAGGCTGCTCTCAGGTCTCCCTGGAGCCCTCTCTTCTGCAGGCTGAACAGCCCCAACTCTCCCAGCCTGTCTCCAGCTCTCTGATCCCCATGGATCATATTACTATGCTGCATGGTAACCCTGTGCAGGGGCAAGGGGGGTGCCAGCTTCACACCAGTGTCCCTCACACGGTACCTGTGATGCTGTTCACGTGGTCACTTCCCACAATTTCACAGCCTGAGTGATAACAAGAAAATGCAGCTCCTCAACTCTTTGTTGCTTACTGATAACCAACCATAGAGCTGAGTAAGCCTTCTTCACCTCACAGCAGCAACTTTGGAATTGAGACAGAATGATAGACTCAGATTTGGAGAATGGTTTGGGTTGGAAGGGACCTACAAGATCATCCACTTCCAACCCCCCTGCCATGGGCAGGGACACCTCCCACTAGCCCAGGCTGCTCAAGCCCTCATCCAGCCTGGCCTTGAACACCTCCAGGGAGGGGATATCCACAGCCTCCCTGGGCAACCTGTGCCAGAGTCTCCCCACCCTCACTGTCAATAATTTCTTCCCCATCTCCAGTCTCAGTCTCTCCTCTTCCAGCTCAAAGCTATTGCCCCTCATCCTGTTACTCCAAGTCCTTGCCAAAAGTCTCTCCCCAGCTTTCTTGCATCCCCTTCCAGGTACTGGAAGGCTGCTCTAAGGTCTCCCTGGAGCCTTCTTTTCTGCAGGCTGAACAGCCCCAACTCTCCCAGCCTGTCCTCACAGGGGAGGTTCTCCAGCCCTCTGATCACCTTTATGGCCTCCCCTGGACCTGTTCCAACAGTTCCATGTCCCTCTTGTGTAGGTGAGCCCAGAACTGGATGCAGTGCTCTGGGTGAGGTCTAGGCAGAGCAGAAGGGCAAAATCACCTTCCTCACCTTGCTGGTCACACTGCTTTTGATGCAGCCCAGGACACATTTTAAAGCTTTTTTCCCCCATTAAAATACAGGGGAAAATATTAAATAATTAGGATGGAATTTAAGTTCAACTTCTCCAGCAGGAATGCTAAGTGCTTTTAAGATGGCACTATATGAATTAACAGCCTTTGACAGCAGGGGATTGGACTCAACAGTTACAAGTCTTAGGCTCATTCCACTCACCTGCTCTCACCAAAGCTTCCTTCAGTAATTTCTTTACCCTTTTCTAAACCTGCTGTGGTTTCAGTGCCCCCAAAATGCATTATGAATCTGCAAGCTAAAGCCCAGGCCTACCTGACTCACTGTGTGCCTTGGGCAAGTGTCTGTCTTAGTTCATGAGGAAGTGAACATGGAATTGATGACTCTCAGTCTCAGCCCAGGAGTCCTATAAGAAAGGAACTCCTGCTGCCCAACATCTATTTACATCAGCTGCTGGAACCCCCACCCATCTCCTCCTGACACTGGGTTAATCACTGAGCTATCTAGCAGGTGTATCTCCCCAGCATCACTAATAATACACTGTCAGGGAGGACAGGGAGGGGGAGGTAGGACTGAGAGGAGAGGGATAAAGCAATGAAGGTAAAAGCTTCCTGTGAAATATATGCTTAGTTATTTCAGGAGTTTTTGATCCATCCAGACAGAGGTGAGGGCTATGGAGAGCTGTGAACAGGTTTGTGCTGCTGACAGCTGGATGACAGGGATGTATCTGCCTCTGTATGTTCCCCTACAGCAGGTGGTGGCCGGCGGTTTGTCAGGTCCCTGCAAAGCTATCTGTGGACCATTACTGCTGTGAGTGGTGCTGCTCCATACAGCTGAAATGACAAGGAACATGCCACAGGACACTGGGATAGCTTTTTGTGCTTTCTTAGAGCTCTTGGTAGAGATAAGGAAGCCTTTGTGATGTCCTTTGCCAGCCGTCTTCCTGGTCCTAGATAAAAGCAGAGGTTACAAAAGCCCTTTGGTGAGCTGCTCTGGGTGAGCTGAGCGCTCTGCCTGGTGCAAGCCTGGGGCTTGTTCTCAGGAGGGAGCAGGGAGCCTGGTGTCCTGGCAAGCCCAGCGAGGGCTGTGGAAACCACAGCATGTAGACACTACAAAATCAGATTTGTTTGCTGCTTGACTCAGCCTTTGTTTTTAGTTTGGCATATCACCCACCTGTTTACAGTGATGCAGTGATGGAGAAACCAGCACCTGGTTTCCAAAGAGCTAACATATTCCATCACAGGCTATGATCCTACGTTTGATTAATGCAATGTGACCCCAAAACAGCTGTGCTGCTGTGTGACATTGCACAGAGGACACCTCAGTCCTTGGTTTGCTTGCCTCAGACAGGTCCCTAGCAGTGACCACGTCTGGTGGTACCAAGGCGTTGGAACGCACCGACGTGGCGTGGTTGGGCTTGGGTGCAATATCAGGGTTGCACAATGAAGCACAGGGCTCCTGAGGAACCAAAGAGACTCCAAACACCCTGTGAAGCAGTCATGCACTATTACAGGTCAGCCCTGTGGAAGGGAGGCTGGCCAGGTCACCCAGTGCAATGCACATCCAGGTGCATCATGTGGGTAGAGACAGACAAGAAGGTGCAGAGGGGCCAACGTGTGCAGGCAGTCATTGACTGGGGCTGAGCAATTCAGGACAAGGCAGGGAGCACCATCTGGTGGAGAGGCAGCCAAAACTCAAAGCAGTGATTCTGACCTAGTTTTTTCTTGCAAAGTATGAATCACAGAAGCATAAAATGGTCCGGGCTGGAAGGGACCTCCAAGGCTCATCCAGTCCGACCTCCCGAGAGTCAGCAGGGACATCCCCAGCTAGAGCAGGCTGCCCAGGGCCTCGTTGAGCCTCACCTTGGATATCTGCAGGGAAGGAGCCTCAACCACCTCCCTGGGCAACCTGTTCCAGTGTTCCACCATCCTCATAGTAAAGAACTTCCTCCTAACATCCAATCTGAATCTGACCCTCTCTGGTTTGAAGCCATTGCCCCTGGTCCTGTCCCTGCAGGCCTTTGCAAACAGTCTCTCTCCATCCTCCTCGTAGCCCCTTCAGGTAGTGGCAGGCTGCTACTAGGTCTCACTAGAGCCTTCTCTTCTCCAGGCTGAACACCCCCAGCTCCCTCAGCCTGTCCTTGCAGCAGAGCTGCTCCAACCCCCTGAGCATTGTTGTGGCCCTCCTCTGGAGCCTCTCCATCAGCTCCAGGTCCTTCCTACATTGAGGGCTCCAGAGCTGGACACAGCACTGCAGGTGAGGTCTCGCCAGAGCAGAGCAATGTGTCAGAATCTCCTCTCTGGCTCTCTGGCAATGCTGCTTTGGCTGCAGCCCAGGCTGCCCTTGGCCTTCTGTGCTGCAAGCTCACACTGCCTGCTCCTGGCCAGCTTCTCATCCCTCAGCACTCCCAAGGCCTTCTCCTCAGGGCTGCTTTCTATCACCTCTACCCTCAGCCTGTATGGATAGTGAGGATTGTTCCAGCCCAGGTGCAGGGCCCTGCACTTGCTCTTGTTGAACCTCATGAGGTCCACCTGAGCCTCCTCTCCAGCTTCTCCAGGTCCCTCTGGATGCCATCCTGTCCCTCTGGTGTATCAACAGCACCACACAGCTTGGTGACATCTGCAAACGTGATGGAGAACATTACCATTGCCTCTAACTCACTTTGCACAACCCTGGAACCCCCTGATTTACTCTGCACAGAAGATCAGCTCTGTCTCACTTGACATACAGCAACCTTCCAATCCACACCAGCTGCACTGAACTCCATTCCCCACCACTCTCTGGGCCCAGCCATCAGCCACTTTCACCCAGCAAAGCATGTGCCTGTCCAAGTCACAGGCAGCCAGTTTCTCCAGGAGGATGCTGTGGGAAACAGCATGGAAGGCCTTACTAAAGCCATGGTAGATAACATCAACAGCCTTTGCCCACCACCAGCTCTGAAAACATCACTGCACAGCCCAGGAGCAGAAGTGAACAACAACAGGTTCCTCTTTTTTTCTAGGGGTTTAACACACAGGCAGGACAGCAGTTCCCCATTGCTCCCTTCCTCTGCCCCTCTCTCAACAATTCCTGACTGGTGAGAAGAGGCACACAGCACATCATAAACCTAGCTGGGGGGGTCACACACAAAGAAAAGCACAGCACTGGTTGCAGAAACTGACATAATAATAACAACAACAATAATAATAATAATGACAACAACGACCACCAGGTTGGAAGAGACCTTCAAGATCATCGTGTTCAACCTATCACCCAGCACCACCTAAACAACTAACCCATGGCACCAAGCACCCCATCAAGTCTCCTCCTGAACACCTCCAGGGATGGGGACTCCACCACCTCCCCAGGCAGCCCATTCCAATAGGCAATCACTCTCTCTGTGGAGAACTTCTTCCTAACCTCCAGCCTAAACCTCCCCTGGTGCAGCTTGAGACTGTGTCCTCTTGTTCTGGTGCTGGCTGCCTGGGAGAAGAGACCAACCCCCACCTGGCTACAACCTCCCTTCAGGGAGTTGGAGAGAACAAGAAGGTCTCCCCTGAGCCTCCTCTTCTCCAGGCTAAGCAACCCCAGCTCCCTCAGCCTCTCCTCACAGGGCTGTGCCCCAGACCCCTCCTCAGCTTTGTTGCCCTTCTCTGGACACCTTCCAGCAACTCAACCTCCTTCCTAACCTGAGGAGCCCAGAACTGGACACAGGACTCAAGGTGTGGCCTAACCAGTGCTGAGCACAGGGCAGAATGACCTCCCTGCTCCTGCTGGCCACACTCTTCCTGATGCAGGCCAGGATGCCATTGGCCTTCTTGGCTGCCTGGGCACACTGCTGGCTCATGTTCAGCTGCTGTCCACCAGCACCCCCAGGTCCCTCTCTGCCTGGCTGCTCTCAGCCACTCTGACCCCAGCCTGTAGCACTGCCTGGGGTTGTTGTGGCCAATGTGCAGAACCTGGCACTTGGATGTGTTCAATCTCCTGCCCTTGGCCTCTGCCCATCTGTCTAGCCTGGCAAGGTCCCTCTGCAGAGCCTCTCTACCCTCCAGCAGATCAACTCCTGCCCCCAGCTTGCTGTCAGCTGCACATTTACTGATGATGGACTCCATGCCCTCCTCCAGATCATCAATGAAGATGTTAAAGAGCACAGGACCCAGCACTGCTCCCTGGGGCACACCACTGGTGCCTGGCTGCCAGCTGGCTGTGGCACCATTCACCACCACTCTCTGGGCTCAGACTCCAGCCAGTTCCTAACCCAGCTCAGAGTGCTGCTGTCCCAGCCAGGGGCTGACAGCTTGGCCAGCAGTTTGCTGTGGGGGATGGTGGCAAAGGTCTTGCTGAGGTCCAAGCAGACTCCATCCACAGCCTGCCCCACATCCACCAGGCATCACCTGGGCATGGAAGGAGATCAGGTTGGTCAGGCAGGAGCTGCCCTTCCTAACTCCATGCTGGCTGGGCCTGATCCCTTGGCCATCCTGTAAGTGCTGTGTGATTGCACTCAGAACGACCTGTTCTATGATCTTGCCTGGCACTGAGGGCAGGCTGACAGGCCTGGAATTCCCTGGCTCATCCAACCTGCCCTGCTTGTGGATGGGCAACACGTTCCAGTCCTCTGGGACCTCTCTGGTGAGCCAGGACTGCTGAAAAATGATGGAGAGACTACATCCACAGCCTGCCCCACTTCCACCAGGCAGTCACCTGATCATAGAAGTAGATCATTATACCTGAGAGCTCCACGATCAGCAGCCTGGCCTGCTGGCTGAACTCTGGTTGTCATTTGTCTATCCTGGGTACAGGACATGCAATTGTTAAGTGTGCAAAAGTGTTTGCTAAAGCACAGTCAAGCTCCAGTTCAGCGTTCTCACATCTCTGTAACTCACTGTGCCTTAATCCTTGAGGGAAGGGGATTCAAGAATTGTTTTTCACTCTTTTTCTTTCTGTTAGAAAACTTCCCCAACAGCTAAAAGACACTGCTTGCAAATCCTTGAGCAGCAGCACAGTCACAACTTTTCCAGAGGAGAAGGCTCCCAGGAGACCTTCCAGTATCTGGAGGGGGCTACAAGAAAGCTGGGGAGGGACTTTTTAGGATTTTGGGTAGTGATAGGCCTGGGGGGGATGGATCCAAGGTAGAGGAGGGGAGATTTTGATTAAACATCAAGAAAAAGTTCTTCCCCATGAGGGTGGTGAGAGCCTGGCACAGGTTGCCCAGGGAGGTGGTGGAAGCCTCCTGCCTGGAGGTGTTTGCAGCCAGGCTGGAGGTGGCTGTGAGCAACCTGCTGTGGTATGAGGTGTCCCTGGGGCCTATGGCAGGGGGTGTGGAACTGGATGATCCTTGAGGTCCCTTCCAACCCTGACAATTCTATGGTTCTATGTTCCCCCATTTGCAGTAGTGGCCTAACCCCCACTTTCCCACCTCTCCATTGTGAATTGGAGCCTGTAAACTGTTAACACTTCCTGAGATCCATCTCCTGCCATGCAAACAAAACTTTGCTGTGTTTCACTCCCATAGTCTCCACCTGATGCCCACCCCTGGAGGTGTTTGGGGCCAGGATGGATGAGGCCTTGAGCAGCCTGGGCTAGTGGAAGGTGTCCCTGCCCATGGTAGGGGGGTTGGAACTGGATGATCTTCAAGGTGGCTTCCACCCCAAATCAGTGATTCTGTGATTCTTTGGCAGCAACACTTTCTGCCAAGGCAGTGGTGTGCAGGATTTAAGGCACAGTGGTTCAGAAAGAACAAAGTCTGCCAGTGAAAAGAGGCCTCCCTATGTGACCTTCCAGAAAGCCTCACCTGGGTACAAGAAACACAGTATCACAGTATCACTTAGGTTGGAAAGGACCTCGAGGATCATCGAGTCCAACCTATCAACACAGACCCCATGACTAGACCATGGCACCAAGTGCCACGTCCAATCTCCCCTTGAACGCCTCCAGGGTCGATGACTCCACCACCTCCCTGGGCAACCCGTTCCAATGCCGAATGACTCGCTCGGTGAAGAACTTCCTCCTCACCTCGAGTCTAAACCTCCCCTGGCACAGCTTGAGACTGTGTCCCCTTGTTCTGGTGCTGGGTGCCTGGGAGAAGAGGCCAACTCCTTCCTGGCTACAACCACCCTTCAGGTAGTTGTAGAGGGCAATGAGGTCACCCCTGAGCCTCCCCTTCTCCAGGCTAAACAATCCCAGCTCCCTCAGCCTCTCCTCACAGGGCTTGTGTTCAAGGCCTCTCCCCAGCCTTGTTGCCCTTCTCTGGACACACTCAAGTGTTTCGATGTCCTTCTTAAACTGAGGGGCCCAGAACTGGACACAGTACTCAAGGTGTGGCCTAACCAGAGCAGAGTACAGGGGCACAATGACCTCCCTGCTCCTGCTGGCCACACCATTCCTAATGCAGGCCAGGATGCTATTAGCCCTCCTGGCCACCTGGGCACACTGCTGGCTCATATTCAGGTGGCTGTCGATCAGCACCCCCAGGTCCCTCTCTGTTTGGCAGCTCTCAGCCACTCTGACCCCAGCCTGTAGCTCTGCATGGGATTGCCGTAGCCAAAGTGCAGCCCCTGGCACTTGGACTTGTTGAATGCCATCCCGTTGGCCTCTGCCCATCTGTCCAGTCGGTCGAGGTCCCTCTGCAGAGCCTTTCTACCCTCTAACTGACTAACATCTGCCCCTAACTTTGTGTCATCTGCAAACTTGCTGATGACTGACTCTACCCCCTCATCCAGATCATCGATGAAGATGTTGAAGAGGACAGGGCCCAGCACTGATCCCTGGGGGACACCACTGGTGCCTGGCCGCCAGCTGGATGTGGCACCGTTCACCACCACTCTCTGGGCCTGGCCCTCCAGCCAGTTCCTAACCCAGCACAGAGTGTAATGGTCCAATCCACGGGCTGACAGCTTGGCCAGGAGTTTGCTGTGGGGGATGGTGTCAAAGGCCTTGCTGAAGTCCAGGCAGACCACATCCACAGCCTGCCCCACATCCACCAGACGGGTCACCTGATCATAGAAAGAGATCAGGTTGGAGAGGCAGGATCTGTCCTTCCTAACCCCATGCTGGCTGGACCTGAGCCCTTGGCCATCCTTCAGGTGCAGTTATTGCCGCCAGGATAATCTGCTCTATCACTTTCCCTGGCACTGAGGTCAGGCTGCCAGGCCTGGAGTTTCCAGGTTCCTCCATCCGACCCTTCTTGTGGATGGGGACCACCTTGGCCAGTTTCCAGTCATCTGGAACCTCACCTGTGAGCCAGGACTGGAGGAAAAGGATGGAGAGTGGCCTAGCCAGCACATCCGCCAGCTCTCTCAGCACCCTAGGATGGATCCCATCGGGTCCCATGGACTTGTGAGTGTCCGAGTGGCTCAGCAGGTCCCCAACTAATTCCTCATGGATTTCTGGGGCACTACACTGCTCCCCGACCCCATCGCCCAGCTCCGGAGGCCACTCCTCCTGAACTCCTCCTGCCTTGCTGTTAAACATTGAGGCAAAGAAGGTGCTCAGGACCTCAGCTTTCTCCTCGTCTTCAGTCATTGCTCTTTTGCTGCCTGTATCCTGTAGCCACACTTCAGTCAGGATTCAGTTAACATTTTGCCCTTCTCTACCCCGCCACTGATGGTGAAAAAAACTCTGCAGAAGTCAGATTTGCTCCTCAGCCCCATTTGTTTGCAAAGCTCCATCAGAGATGCTCTAAACTCTGCAGAAGTCAGACTTGCTCCTCAGCCCCATTTGTTTGCAAAGCTCCATCAGAGATGCTCCACGAGTGTGAGTCTTTACTGGAAGCAGTGATACTCACAAGCAAGTGTTCCAGCTGAGGCTGCCATGAGTATTTCCACTCTCTGATTCTTGTGTCTCAGGTCACAAACATCTCCAAGAGAGAGACTTAGTACTTGCAAGAACAAGTTTGTGTTTCTCATACATGGGCATGGACAGTACTGGTTAGGCCACACCTTGAGTCCTGTGTCTAGTTCTGGGCCCCTCAGTTTAAGAAGGACATTGAGAGACTTGAAGGTGTCCAGAGAAGGGCAACAAAGTTGGGGAGGGGTCTGGAGCACAGCCCTGTGAGGAGAGGCTGAGGGAGCTGAGGTTGCTTAGCCTGGAGAAGAGAAGGCTCAGGGGAGACCTTCTTGTTCTCTCCAACTCCCTGAAGGGAGGTTGTAGCCAGGTAGGGGTTGGTCTCTTCTCCCAGGCAAGCAGCACCAGAACAAGAGGACACAGTCTCAGGCTGTGCCAGGGGAGGTTTAGGCTGGATGGTAGGAAGAAATTCTTCTCAGCAAGAGAGATTGGCCCTTGGGATGTGCTGCCCAGGGAGTCCCCCTCCCTGGAGGTGTTTAGGAAGAGCCTGGCTGAGGCACTTGGTGCCATGGTTGAATCCATCAGATGGTGCTGGGTGAGAGGTTGGACTCCATGATCTCAAAGGTCTTTTCCAACCTGGTTAATTTCATTCTATTCTATGCTATTTTTCAGCCAGCACTGTGTGCAGCTCTGTGGCTGAGAGATGTCAAGGTTTCACGGGTGAGCTGCCTTGGCAGGCAGTGGTAGGGGCATGCATTTAAGGTGTGTAGCAATTAAGAAGTTCCTTTTCTGTGCCTGTGAGTTTCAGGGATTAAGAAGCAGGCTCAAACACTTTCTGCAGTTTCGTATCTCGTCGAATCTTTTAACCCTTCCCACCTTGGCACCGTTTCTCACTCTTCTTTGTCATGTTGCAATCTAAAGTTTCACCCCCGAGAGCTCCACTGCCCTTTTGTTTAAACCCAAGGCTGGGAGTGATGGTGCAGCTGTGGGGTTTTTTCTGCTGCTTCTCACGATTTAGGGAGGGAAGGGAGGATGCACACAAACACTGCCTGAGGCTGATCATGTCCAGGGCAGCTGAATTGAGCTTTGCAGGCTCTGTCACTGGGCCTGAGTGCTTACAACAGACAAAGCAATCACAGAAAGCAAAGGATTTGCTGCTGAAGGATCAATGCCTGAGCAAACGTCATCAGTCCCGGATGGTCGTGGAGTCTCCTTCTCTGGAGCCATTCAAAACCTGCCTGGATGTTCTCCTGTGTGACCTGCCCTGGGTGACTCTGCTCTGGCAGGGAGGCTGGACTGGAGGAGCCAATCCCAGCTCCCCTGAGGCTCCTGCTGCCAGTGCAGCCAAGGCAGATTCCTGGGTGCTCCTCCTCACACCCAGGAGACCTCGCTGCAAGTTCCTGCCCTCTGGGACACCATGACACAGCAAACAGACATTTTCTAGCACCCAGACACCAGGCCTCCAGCACCAAATCTCCTTTCAGCAGCTCTACAAGAGGGGTTCTGCACTGCTGGGAGCTGGGCTGATAAAAAATGGAGCCACATGGGGCTTGGGCACAGGGGAGCGGAGTCTGCACCACCTGCCTGAGTGCCCATGGCCAAGCAGCCCTGACCTCTCCACACACCCTTAGCTCCCAGCACTGCACTGGGACAGCCAGTTCCAGAGCCAGTTCCACACTTTCCTCTCCAAGTCCCTTGGGAGATGAGCACAGGAGGCTAAGACCACGAGCCAAAGCCACACAGAACATGTCTGAGAGTGGTGAGGAGCTGCCTGAAGACAGATAAACAAATTTACAGCACCCAGGGAAGAGCAGCAAGTATTTAGTGAAGCAGCTCTGTGTTTGACATCCCAGAATCCCAGCATGGTGGGGTTGGGAGGGACTTCTGGGGCTCATCTAGTGCAACCCCCACGCTCCAGCAGGGTCACTCACAGCAGCTTGCCCAGGCTCACAATGGCCAGGTAGGTTCTCTCCAGAGGAGACTCCACAACCTCTCTGGGCAGCCTGCTCCAGGCCTCCAGCACCCTCACACAGAAGTTTCTCCTCGTGTAGAGATGAAACCTCCTAGGTTCTACTTTGTCCATGCTGCCCCTTGTCCTGTCACTGGGCATCACTGAGTAAAGTCTGGCCCCCTGCTCTTGGCCCTCACCCTTTAGCTCTTGCTGAGCATTGCTCAGCTCCCCTCTGGGGCTGCTCTTCTCCATGCTCTCAGCCCCAGGGCTCTCAGCCTTTCCTCCTCACAGAGCTGCTCCAGGCCCCTCAGCATCTTCCCAGTCTCCACTGGACTCTCTCCAGTTCTCTGTCTCCCTTGAACCAGGGAGTCAAGCACTGGCCCCAGTACTCCAGATGTGGCCATGGCCACGTCAGGGCAGAGCAGAGAGGGAGGAGAACCTCTCTCAACCTACTCACCAACCCCTACTAATCCACCCCAGAATGCCCTTAGCCTTCTTTGCCACAGGGGCACATTGCTGGTTCATGGGCAGCCTTCTGTCAGCCACAAGCCCCTTTCCCCTATGCTGCTCTCCAACAGGTCAGCTGGATGATGACATGGGCTCAATTACTAGACTTCAGTCACGGTCTGACATGTTTTGCTAGGACATTAGTCTGGTCAGAACTCTGTCACTTGGGCCTGGATAGATCAGATTACACCTTGTGTAAATTTGTGAGCTCTAACAGCTGTGCAGAAGGTGACTGCTGTGGGGATTTGAGTTTACCAAAAAGAAGAAAAAAATCTCTCCTCTGTAAGTTGAAAATGAAATGAAAGAGGCTAAGAAAACCAACAGAGTCTTTAGAAATAAGAACCAAATAGAATAGGTGAATGAAATGACCAGAGCACAGCAGAGAAACCATCATTGTTAGCTGAGATTTTCTTATCTATCTTCCCATCCTGCTGGTTTATGTCTTCCCTGCTCCCCCTCCCTCATTTCTCTGTTCCCATGGTTTTTCTGTCCCATCTGTCTGCTCTCTGCTCTGCACTGCTGGCCTGCTCCCCATCCCCATCTCATTCTCAGCCTGTTTTCCAGCTTGCTATCCCCCAGCCCTTCTCTATGCCCCTCTATCCTTCCTCTCCCTTTTCCCCTTCTGTCCTGCTGCCTCCAAGCTCTGAGCCTTGGAGCCAAATCACCCTCAAATTGTTTCTGAGCATTAATGAACAAACATCTCCTGCCTCCTCCCTGGTGCCCCTGCGTGTGCCTGCAGCCTCTGGGTGCAGAGCTGTGGACAGCTGCAGAGGAGCAAAGTGTCCCCTCCTGTTCTTAGGCCACTTCCTTCTGCCTGGTGACATGAGAGAGAGGATTCTCTGCTTCTTGAAGAGCCTCCACCTGCTGCCCTCACATGGTATGATTCCACCATCTATTTCATAGTATCATAGTATCAGTCAGGGTTGGAAGGGACCACAAGGATCAGCTAGTTCCAAGCCCCCTGCCATGGGCAGGGACACCCCACACTAGATCAGCCTGGCCAGAGCCTCAGCCAGCCTGGGCTTAAACACCTCCAGGGACAGGGCCCCAACCACCTCCCTGCACAACCCATTCCAGGGCTTCACCACTCTCATGGGGAAGAACTTCCTCCTCATTTTATTCTCACATTTTCTCCTTCTTCTCAACCTTTTCACCTCCTCCTTCAGCTCCACCCCCTGGCTCAGCAGGTCACTCATCTGCTCCCACAGGATTGGATCAAGAACCAAACCTCTACCACACACTGTGCTTCCCACCCATGTGTTTTCTTGGAAAAACAGCTGGGTTGGAGCTTTTTTACTGACCTAGATACTGCAATACTGCTTCCAGAACTGGAGATTGGGCCATGTGATGGGGAAAAGACAGGCAACCAAACTGGTCCCTCCAGTAATGACTGCAAAGATGACATTTGTTGAGAGACTTTAGAGCAGGATGCTAAACTGCACAAGAGCAGAGACATTGGCCTCCACATTGAGAAGCATTAAAAGAACAAAACAGACCTGCAGGTCCATTTAATTTTATGGATCACCACATCTTCTGTTTTCCTCAAGCCCTTGGAGCTACTGTCTCAATGCTCACAGGCCATGAATGACATCTACAGCCCAACAGGGTTGATTTTTACAGCAGAGATGAAAATATGAAAGTATGATTCAGTTGTGAACATTTACATTAGCACCCACAGCTACATACCTTATGCAATTTTATGTACCTCAGCATAGGAATCTCAACCTACCAGATATCCCTGTAGAATAGAATAGACTAGACTAGACTAGAACAGAATAGAACAGAACAGAACAGAATTAACCAGGTTGCAAGAGACCTTCAAGATCATCAAGTCCAACCTATCATCCAACACCACCTAATCAACTAACCCATGGCACCAAGCACCCCATCAAGTCTCCTCCTGAACACCTCCAGGGATGGGGACTCCACCACCTCCCTGGGCAGCACATCCCAATGGCCAATCTCTCTCTGTGAAGAATTTCTTCCTAACATCCAGCCTAAATCTCCCCTGACACAGCCTGAGACTGTGTCCTCTTGTTCTGGTGCTGGCTGCCTGGGAAAAAGAGACCAACCCCCACCTGGCTACAACCTCCCTTCAGGGAGTTGGAGAGAGCAAGAAGGTCACCCCTGGAGTCTCTTCTTCTCCAGGCTATGCAACCCCAGCTCCCTCAGCCTCTCTTCACAGGGCTGTGTTCCAGACCCCTCCCCAGCCTTGTTGCCCTTCTCTGGACACCTTCCAGCAGCTCAACCTCCTTCCTAAACCAAGGGGCCCAGAACTGGACACAGGACTCGAGGTGTGGCCTAACCAGTGCAGTGTACAGGGGCAGAATGACCTCCCTGCTCCTGCTGGCCACACTCTTCCTGATGCAGGCCAGGATGCCATTGGCCCTCCTGGCTGCCTGGGCACACTGCAGCCTCATGTTCAGCCTACCATCAACCAGCACCCCCAGGTCCCTCTCTGCCTGGCTGCTCTCAGCCACTCTGACCCCAGCCTGTAGCACTGCCTGGGGTTGTTGTGGCCAATGTGCAGCACCTGGCACTTGGATGTCTTCAATCTCCTGCCCTTGGACTCAGGACTCAGGCCAGGATGCCCTTGGCCCTCTTGGCTGCCTGGGCACACTGCAGCCTCATGTTCAGCCTACCAAGCTAAGATTCTTAGGAAGGACAGTAACTACTGGAGACCTGCAACTTTTATCAGAAGGCAGTCATGTGGTCTGATGAGGTAAGGGCTCCCCAGAGAGGCTGAGGACTCTCCTTCTCTAGGGACTTTCAAGACCCATCTGGATGCGTTCCAGCATGACCTGCACTATGGTTATGTATTGGTAGGGGGGTTGGACTCCATCTCCAGAGGTCCCTTCCAACCCCGAACAGCCTGTGAGCCTGGGAAGAGGGTTATTTCTAAGAAGGCATGCTATTGCAAAGCTCTTAAATCAGGTTCAAGCACAAAATGGAACCTGTTGTCAGGGGGAAAAAATGAAATTATACTCAGCATTTGAAAATCATCTTTTAAGTTAAAAGAAAAAGATTTTTCATTTAGAGAACTTCTGCACTTATTACCACTATATAAGACTGCATACGACTTGGAATGAGATGGTCAAAACATCTGCTAGGCAAGAAGTGCCAAACATCAGAGAACCATAGAATCAGTAAGGTTGGAAAAGACCTCAGAGATCATCGAGTCCAAGCTGTCACCCAACACCTCCTGACAACTAAACCATGGCTCCAAGGGCCACATCCAATCCCCTCTTGAACACCTCCAGGGATGGGGACTCCACCACCTCCCTGGGCAGCACATCCCAATGACCAATGACTCTCTCAGTGAAGAACTTTCTCCTCACCCCCAGCCTAAACCTCCCTTGGCACAGCTTGAGACTGTGTCCTCTTGCTCTGGTGCTGCTTGCCTGGGAGAAGAGACCAACCCCCTCCTGGCTACAGCCTCCCTTCAGGTAGTTGTAGACAGCAATAATGTCTCCCCTGAGCCTCCTCTTCTCCAGGAATCCTCTTCTCCAGGATGATATTTTAGTACCATACCTGTTTTAAAGAATATTTCCATCTGGAGTTTTCAAATGAGCCTCAAATGAGGCTGGAGGTGAGGAAGAAGTTCTACACAGAGAGAGTGATTGCCCATTGGAATGGGCTGCCTGGGGAGGTGGTGGAGTCTCCATCCCTGGAGGTGTTGAGGAGGAGACTTGATGGGGTGCTTGGTGCCATGGGTTAGTTGTTTAGGTGGTGTTGGATGATAGGTTGGACACCATGATCTTGAAGGTCTCTTCCAACCTGGTTTATTATTCTATTCTATTCTATTCTATTCTATTCTATTCTATTCTATTCTATTCTAGTCTAGTCTAGTCTAGTCTAGTCTAGTCTAGTCTAGTCTAGTCTAGTCTATGCCATGCCATGCCATGCCATGCCATGCCATGCCATGCCACTCCATTCCATTCCAAATACACAGAACAATATTTTTGTAAGATCCTAGCTGCACTTTGTTCTCCTTTGGCTAGATGGATGAAAATACACAGCCCTGTTCCAGCAGGAAATAGAGAGTTTTGGTGAATATACACATTCCACATGGGTATCTCACCAGCTTCCTTTGCCTTCTCTTCTGTACTTTTATTCCCCTTTTTGGAGAGACTTCCTTCATGTGACTTCCTTTTCAATAAAGCCATCCCTCTTCACTGGCTTCTGCACTGTTTGTGTACTGACAATCAAAACACAATCAGGATTTTACTGAAAGTAAAGTGCAACCACAAAGACATGCTCAGTTCATGGAACTTTTCTCTGCTGTGCCTCCTTCCTGTACTAAACTAACTGGGACTGGATGAGGTGATTGGTGCCATGGTTTAGTTGTCAGGAGGTGTTGGGTGACAGGGTGGACTGGATGATCTCTGAGGTCTTTTCCAACCTGGTTCGTTCTATTCTATTCTAATCCACATCAAGACTGATTTAAGGTTTTTCAGTAGAAACAACTGAGCCTGTGCTCTCCAGTTTTAATTTACAAATGGTAGAAATGGTCAAAGTTTCAGTTTCCTGACCAAATGAGAAGTACACATGAAAGTCTGCTGAAGTCTGCTCATCATTCTACCTAACTGACAATGTATTACTCTGCAGCAATTGTCCACCTCCTTCCCAAACTCAACCTCACTCTGAAGAAGGAAAAGGAAGTGAAATACCAATGAGGCTTAAGTTACAGCTGCAGCTTACTGAGCTGTTTAGGCTCTCAGATTCCTATTTGAGGCCAAGGCAGGCAAGATTCTCTCTTCTTTAAGTGTCAAAGAAAGGTAAGCCAGAAGCTTTCACATTCAAAGCTCACATTCAAAGTCAAACAGAGCAAGAAGTGGGTTTTGGGCAACCATACACATGGTCTCAGAAATGGAAAACCAAACCAATCTGTATCAGAAAACAACATAGGTAATTCCTTCTAATTTCAATAATTTCATGGGGCTTTGTTGAGGCTTACCTGAAGAATGCTGCAAACACTCCCACTCCAGGTGCATACAATGGCATGAGGGTGAATGCTAACTCTGCCATTTCATAGTATCATAGTACCAGTCAGGGTTGGAAGGGACCACAAGGATCATCTAGTTCCAACCCCCCTGACATGGACAGGGACACCCCACATGTGAAGAACTTTCTCCTCACCTCGAGCCTAAACTTCCCCTGGTGCAGTCTGAGACTATGTCCTCTTGTTCTGGTGCTGGTTGCCTCTCTTCATCCCTTTTTCCAGTGCATTTCTCATCTGTTGAATACTCTGATTAAGTCTTACTGTCAGAATTTTCTGGATACAGGTGAAGTTTAAAACATGGGGCTGAAATCTACATCGCTCCCTCGGGGGTGCAGAAGGAAAGGATCCAGCCAGAAGACATGTTTGTGTGTGACATGAGTGGGCAGGACATCAGTGGTCCTCCCCTGCACAAGAAGCTGAAGAAGAGCCAGTGCACTCCTCTCTTCATGAATGCCTACAGGATGAGAGGTGCAGAGCAAGTGCCTGTGGTTCAGCAGTGCCTGGAACAG
Source organism: Melanerpes formicivorus (assembly GCF_026170545.1). Lineage (NCBI taxonomy): Eukaryota > Metazoa > Chordata > Aves > Piciformes > Picidae > Melanerpes > Melanerpes formicivorus. The sequence continues at coordinate 911,815 of NW_027142460.1, read as the reverse complement.
GCCCTGCCCAGCTTCATCTTCACTAGCACAGCCTTCAGACAGGGCAGCTCCAGTGCAGCCTGAGGCTCATTCACCTCCCAATATTTGTAGGCAGCTCTCGCTGTGATCATAGAACCACAGAATGGCCAAGGCTGGAAAAGGCCTTTAAGATCATGGAGCCCAGCCCTAACCCAGCTACCATGACCACTAAACCATGTCCTGAAGCACCACATCCACGGTGAGGACAGACTGAAGGAGCTGGGGCTGTTCAGTCTGGAGAAGAGAAGGCTCCCAGGTGACCTCATTGTGGCCTTCCAGTATCTGAAGAGGGCTACAAGAAGGCTGGGGAGGGACTGCTCAGGATCTCAGGCAGTGATAGGACTAGGGGGAATGGAATGAAGCTGGAGGTGGGGAGATTGAGGCTGGAGGTGAGGAGGAAGTTCTTCCCCATGAGAGTGGTGAAGCCCTGGAATGGGTTGTCCAGGGAGGTGGTTGGGACCCCGACCCTGGAGGTGCTTAAGTCCAGGCTGGCTGAGGCTGTGGCCAGGCTGATTACTATAGTGTGGGGTGTCCCTGCCCATGGCAGGGGGGTTGGAACTAGCTGATCCTTGTGGTCCCTTCCAACCCTGACTGACACTATGATATTGTGAAGTTGAAATGTCTGAGGACTACCTGAAAAAACATAAATTGAGAGCACAAAGTTAGAAGGGAAAGTAAGGGTCCAGTTAGTTTCACAGCTGGAACCAAATGGTTTTCTTTTGGGACAACCTTTGTTTATTACTCTTCTAGGGTGGTATGTGGTCAGCCCTGCATCCAAGACACCAAAAATCCATGACACCAAAAATAAACCCCCAAAAAAGTCACAAATAAAAACCACCTTTTCATGACAAGAATGCAAAGTTAAATGTAAGTAGTGAAGAGTTCCAAGTTAAGTTTCTGCTTCTTTGAGACAGAAGTATTAAGTTTCCTCCCCTACAGCAAACCCACAGCAAGCCACAGAAGCATAGATGTAACCAGAAACAACTTGAACCCTGAAATTCAAGCACACTTAAAAGAAACTACTGATAATGCTGAGAACCCTACAAATGAGTAACTTTCCTCAGAATAAAGAAAGGAGTAAAGTACAAACTGAACTGTGTAAGCATTGGGGGACTGGGGGGGGGGGGGAAAGCTTCTTGAAACACACATGCTGTCTTGGTGCTTTCCTTCTGTTGGCAGGGAATTCAGTGCTACATGGGATGCTCCCACAGCCTCAGGTATGCTGTGCCTCTGTAAATGAAGCACTTAGCAGAAAAAGCTGACACACAGCAAAAAGATGCAACCTTGGAAGCCTGCATAGTTTTGCATGTCATCTGCCTGCCAGAACAGGGAGTAGATGAAAGAACAGATAGTGTCATTGTTTGACTTGGGGATTGGGGGATTTGGTAGTTAAATCTGGGGTTCATGGGAGAGGCACACAAAAAGCAGAGGCTTCCAGAGACAGACAGCAGGTGACTGTGGGGGTTGAAGTCTCTACTGCCTGCCTAGGCTTACACTTACAACCCCCTTTGGACGTTCAGTTTGCCATAATTTGGTATATCAGAACAGAGTATGGGTAAAATGAGATTCAGGTTCTGTTAGAATTCTGAAGCAAAAGGCCATTCTGCAGACCATTCCTTGTCAATAAAAACCAAAACACTGGCACTTCAGAAATGCACAGCGAGGTACCTCAGGAGTGCTGAACACAGCCACAATCAGACAGATTAAAAACCAAAACAATCTCAGCTACAACTCCCAGGGAAACAACTCTTTGGCTACAGCTTCTTCCAAAGGCAGGAGAAAGATGAAAGTCCCTTCTGCTAACCTAAGCTGGCACTTTGTGGTAGGAGATTGCAGCTGAAGTCAGAGGGTCAGCAACCACTTGATGATTTAGTGGAGGATGTCCCTGCTGCCTGCAGGGGAGTTGGACTGGATGACCTTTGGAAGTCCCTTCCCACCCAAACCATTCTGTGATGGATGACAACCTCAGCACAGGTTGGCAGCTAAAGCTCCCTGGCTAGCATGGGGAGCAGAGCCTCACAGCTTGTCTGTGAGCTGGTAGGGAGTTTACCTCTTCCCATGGTCTCCTGGACCTGCTGAGGACCACAAAAGGTGATGAACGTCTGCATATGGTTTAGTCATGGGGTCTGTGGTGACAGGTTGGACTTGATGATCTTTGAGGTCTCTTCCAACCTTAGTGATACTGTGAGACTGTGATATGGTTTAGTCATGGGGTCTGTGGTCACAGGTTGGACTTGATGATCTTTGAGGTCTCTTCCAACCTTAGTGATACTGTGAGACTGTGATATGGTTTAGTCATGGGGTCTGTGGTGACAGGTTGGACTTGATGATCTTTGAGGTCTCTTCCAACCTTGGTGATTCTGTGATTCTGAGATCTTGACCAGTGTTTTAGAATTGTCCAAACTGTATTAGTCAGGAAAGTTGTTCAGACTCTCAGGGATGCCCCTGGTGATAGTGGCATTTACTGTCCATCAGCTCTGCAGTGGTGCCAGACATGACTACATTGCTGCAAGTTCTTCCACATATCATCAGCCAGTTTGCAACATAGACATTTGGAGTGGAGCTTTCACCTGTGTGTTTGCTCACTGCCATAACTGTCAGAAGCAGAACTCAACTCACCTTAATCTTTTAGTGCAACTTCAGGCAGACAATCTCCTTTCAAGACAAGCAGGTTTAGAATAGAATAGAATAGAATAGAATAGAATAGAATAGAATAGAATAGAATAGAATAGAATAGAATAGAATAGAATAGAATAGAATAGAATAGAATAGAATAGAATAGACCAGGTTGGAACAGACCTTCAAGATCATTCTGTCCAACCTATCAACCAATCCAACACCACCTAATCAACTAACCCATGGCACCAAGCACCCCATCAAGTCTCCTCCGGAAGACCTCCAGGGATGGGGACTCCACCACCTCCCCAGGCAGCCCATTCCAATGGGCAATCACTCTCTCTGTATAGAACTTCTTCCTAACATCCAACCTAAACCTCCCCTGGCACAGCCTGAGACTGTGTCCTCTTGTTCTGGTGCTGGCTGCCTGGGAGAAGAGACCAACCTCCGCCTGTCTACAACCTCCCTTCAGGGAGTTGGAGAGAGCAAGGAGGTTATCCCTGACCCTCCTCTTCTCCAGGCTAAGCAACCCCAGCTCCCTCAGCCTCTCCTCACAGGGCTGTGTTCCAAACCCCTCACCAACTTTGTTGCTCTTCTCTGGACTCATTCCAGCAAGTCAACCTCCTTCCTAACTGAGAGGCCCAGAACTAGACAGACTTAGTATCACAGTCTCACAGTATTGCCAAGGTTGGAAGAGACCTCAAAGATCATGGAGTCCAACCTGTCACCACAGACCTCATGACTAGACCATGGCACCAAGTGCCACGTTCAATCCCCTCTTGAACACCAGAACTACACCAACTAATCTGGAAATCACATTTGATCTCCCATACACTTTCCCTCCTTTCAGAATACTTCCCACTGAGTACTAGTTTTAAGTTTAAACTCTTTATTCCTTTACTGTCACTTCGGTTTAGGTTTAATACAAGTAAAGGGTTTTACTAGAGCACCTATTGGCACGGATGGAAATATTTCCCCAGGTCACACTAATAAGAAATGTGATCGGGGGGGAAAAAAGACTCTGCTGGCACAGAGAAATCCTAATAGAGTCCAGTGTCCTGCACCAGGTTTATAGAATAGAATAGAATAGAATAGAATAGAATAGAATAGAATAGAATAGAATAGAATAGAATAGAATAGAACCGAACCAGGTTGGAAGAGACCTTCAAGATCATGGTGTCCAACCTATCATCCAACACCACCTAATCAACTAACCCATGGCACCAAGCACCCCATCAAGTCTCCTCCTGAACACCTCCAGGGATGGGGACTCCACCACCTCCTTGGGCAGCACATTCCAATGGGCAATCACTCTCTCTGTGTAGAACTTACTCCTAACCTCCAGCCTAAACCTCCCCTGGCGCAGCCTGAGACTGTGTCCTCTTGTTCTGGTGCCGACTGCCTGGGAGAAGAGACCAAACTCTGCCTGTCTACAACCCCCTTTCAGGTAGGCAGAAGAAAGAGTGAAGTGAGTTCCTGGCCAAACAAGAGCAAATTGCTCTCTCCAACTCCCTGAAGGGAGGTTGTAGACAGACAGAGGTTAGTCTCTTCTCACAGGCAGCCAGCACCAGAACAAGAGGACACAGTCTCAGGCTGTGACAGGGGAGGTTTAGGCTGGACGTTAGGAGGAAGTTTTACACAGAGAGAGTGATTGCCCATTGGAATGGGCTGTCTGGGGAGGTGGTGGAGTCCCCATCCCTGGAGGTGTTCAGGAGGAGACTTGATGGGGTGCTTGGTGCCATGGGTTAGTTGATTAGGTGGTGTTGGATGATAGGTTGGACACAATGATCTTGAAGGTCTCTTCCAACCTGGTCTGGTCTATTCTATTCTATTCTATTCTATTCTATTCTATTCTATTCTATTCTATTCTATTCTAAATAAGGAGCTAGAGAAGTGACAGCAGGTCTGCCTGAAGTGGATTTTATGCAGGGAGAGTTATTTATTTTATTCTATGGATAAGCAAATATTATCAGCAAATCAGAAGCAGGTGAAGTGTTGACCCTTTTTTCTTGGTTTTATTTTCAAAGAGTTTGATCTAGAGGAAAATGCAGCTACTATATAAATTACAAGTCATCAGGCAAAACAAGCAGCAGCAGAATTTAGGAAGCACTCCAAGTCTGACACCAGCTGGCGAGCACGTGGTAGCAGCTCAAGCTTCACTTTTTCTGCCTGTCAAAGGTATTGCTGAGCAAATGCACAGGCACATAGTTTCGAGCATTACTGTGACTACACACCTCTTGGTTTAGAATGCCTTGGAAGGCATTCACCGAGCTACCTCAACAAAGAATGCTCTTTGTTATTCTCTAAAACAGAAGTGCACCTTTGGACCTCTGTACTCTGCATTGGTTAGGCCACACCTTGAGTCCTGTGTCCAGTTCTGGGCCCCTCAGTTTAGGAGGGGCACTTGAAGGTGTCCAGAGAAGGGCAACAAGGCTGGGGAGAGGTCTTGAGCACAGCCCTGTGAGGAGAGGCTGAGGGAGCTGGGGTTGCTTAGCCTGGAGGAGGCTCAGGGGAGACCTCATTGCTCGCTGCAACTACCTGAAAGTTCGTTGTAGCCAGGTGGGGGTTGGTCTCTTCTCCCAGGCAGCCAGCCCCAGAACAAGAGGACACAGTCTCAATCTGCATCAGGGGAAGTTTAGACTCAAGGTGAGAAGAAAGTTCTTCACTGAGAGAGTCATCCATCGTTGGGATGTGCTGCCCAGGGAGGTGGTGGAGTCCCCATCCCTGGAGGTGTTCAAGAGGGGATTGGATGTGGCACTTGGTGCCATGGTCTAGTCATGAGGTCTGTGGTGACAGGTTGGACTCAATGTTATCTTTGAGGTCACTCGGTGATACTGTGATACCTTGAGCTAAAACTCCTCTGCTGACATACACTGACACAGATTAACGTAGGTTTACACCATTCACGCTCAAAGGAGCTGAAAGCTCTTTCACCCGTTCAGTGCTATCTTTTCTAAGCAAGCATCTGCAACTCTTTCCAGTATGCCACCTGACAAATCCCATCTATTTCTGTGCTGACGTTCCCAACAGTAAAGTAACCCTTGGCTTCCTTACTGCCATTCTTAACACGCCCAGGGACTTACTCCCTCTGACACCTCACAGCTGCTGCCTGTTAAGAGCAACTCACTGTGCCCCTCCAGGCATTACCCGGGAAACAGCCCCGACGAGATAACGAGACACAGGCTGTTACCCGCACTTAAGTACCTTTCATAAGACAACACAGGCAAGAAACCCAAAGAGTAATGAACTAGGATAGCAGAACAGAGAGCGCTGCGGCGGGGTGGAAGGTTAAGGCTCGGTGCTCGGAGCCGCTTGACCAGGCCTCCCACTCATCACCGGCCGTGTACAGCACCCAGCACCTGGCAAAAAGGAGCCGAAGCACGGCTCACCCCGTTCCCGGGGACTCCCCTCAAGCTCGCCCGAGACAGGTCGCTGCTCCCGCAGCGAACCCTAAGCACCGCCCCGGCTCCTGCCCCTGCGATGCTGGCGGGGGTCCTAACAGCCGGCGACGGTCTGGCCGTCCCGCCCGCCTCCTCCCACGAGCATCCTGGGCACGACGACGGAGACGCACAGCACCAGTACCCACCGAGACCACGACCTGCCGGCGGCACCGCCACTGCCGGCGGCCCTGCCGCCGCGGCCCCGCCGCACCACACCGCGCGCGGCCACGCCCCCTCCCCGCCGCCCCGCGCCGCCCCGCTCGAGGGCTCGGCGAAGGCTCTGGAAGGAAGCAGCCTGAGGGCGAGGGAGAGAGAGAGAGGGAGGGCGGGAGAGGGAGAGAGAGAGAGAGAGGCACAGAGTCCCTGTGAGGCGCTGGCGCCATGCGGGCCTGGGCAGCGCTGCTGGCCTTGTGGCTGGTGCTGAGGACTGCGGCCGGGCAGGTGCCCAACCTGCCGGGCATTAGGGACAAGGGTTTCATTAGGGAGTGCGTGCAGGTCCACAACAACTTGCGCGGCGGTGTCCAGCCTTCTGCCAGCAACATGCGGTACATGGTAGGGACAGGCCTGGGGGTGCGCCGGGGCCTCCGCAGCCCCACCCGGGGGGGGGGTGTCTGGGGGCTGAGGAGGGCACTGGGGAAGGCCGGCGCTGGGGTCAGAAAAGTTCTTTGACAAGAGGCAGCGTTCCCGTTTGGTTACAAGCGACCGAGGCAATCGCCGTCAATTGAACGCAGCTTTAGTTTGAAGAGAGCCGTTTTGCAGCAGGAAGAGACGTGCGGAACAGCGCTGGGTGCTGGAATGCACGGCAACGGCTTTCTAACTCCCCTTTACATGTTCCACCCTTAATGCACATGCATGTACAGGTGGGGTTGTTTAAATCAGCTTGCCCTCCTGGTGGGCTTTCAATGCTGCAAGCCTCTGCTCGGCACAGCCGGTGGGAGGTGTGCCCAGGCCTTGTGATCCTGCCTGTCTACTCCTGTGGTTACAGCCCAAATCCTTTCCCGGGGATGGATCTCCACGCAGCTTCTGCTGATTCTCCCGATGCACCTTCGTGTTCACGTCTTCTGTAGCGACTTCTCCTTTCTCACCCTTCAAGAACTCGTTATTTCGTAATGCTTCACCTGGTAGCTGTTAGTTCCTGACGTTTCACTAGGGCATTAGTGTACATGCATTAAAGCAAATACAATTAATAAACAGCACAGCACCTACAGGATGGCCAAGGGCTCAGGCCCAGCCAGCATGGATTCAGGAAGGGCAGCTCCTGCCTGACCAACCTGATCTCCTTCCATGCCCAGGTGGTGCCTGGTGGATGTGGGGAAGGCTGTGGATGTGGTCTGCCTGGACCTCAGCAAGGCCTTTGCCACTGTCACCCACAGCAACCTCCTGGCCAAGCTGTCAGCCCCTGGCTTGGACAGCAGCACTCTGAGCTGGGTTAGGAAGTGGCTGGAGGCTGAGCCCAGAGAGTGGTGGTGAATGGTGCCACAGCCAGCTGGCAGCCAGGCACCAGTGGTGTGCCTGATGAACAGAAAAGTCTCATTAACAGAATAACAGAGTTGATAAGAATTTTCTGCTTGTTAGCTGAAATGCTGGAATGCAGGGAGGGGAAGAGGGGTTGGCAGGCAGCCTTTGGATAGATGAGGAATAACAGGATTTTTCAGTGATTCACTTCTGTTAGTCTTGGACAAGATGATCTTTTGTATAAGATAAAGGACCCCTGCATGACATGTATACTTCTGCTCTTTTTAGATAGGTAAGCTTTGTATAGATAGGAAGCATCTGGACCTCTGTCATTATAGACAGATAACTTTTTGTATAAAAGTTTGCCCAAAACTCTCTGAAGACACACAGGTCTTTTGAAATGATTCTACCTGTGTCAGGCACGCCAGAATAGAAGCATAATACAAGAAACTTACTGAGTCTCTTGTGTGTCATTCTCTAAGTCATGCCCCAGGGATCAGTGCTGGGCCCTGTGCTCTTTAACATCTTCATTGATGATCTGGAGGAGGGGATGGAGTCCAGCATCAGTAAATGTGCAGCTGACAGCAAGCTGGGGGCAGGAGTTGATCTGCTGGAGGGTAGAGAGGCTCTGCAGAGGGACCTTGCCAGGCTGGACAGATGGGCAGAGGCCAAGGGCAGGAGATTGAACACATCCAAGTGCCAAGTGCTGCACATTGGCCACAACAACCCCAGGCAGTGCTACAGGCTGGGGTCAGAGTGGCTGAGAGCAGCCAGGCAGAGAGGGACCTGGGGGTGCTGGTTGATGGTAGGCTGAACATGAGCCTGCAGTGTGCCCAGGCAGCCAGGAGGGCCAATGGCATCCTGGCCTGCATCAGGAAGAGTGTGGCCAGCAGGAGCAGGGAGGTCATTGTGCCCCTGTACCCTGCACTGGTTAGGCCACACCTTGAGTCCTGTGTCCAGTTCTGGGCCCCTCAGTTTAGGAAGGAGGTTGAGCTGCTGGAAGGTGTCCAGAGAAAGGCAGCGAAGCTGGAGAGGGGTCTGGAGCACAGCCCTGTGAGGAGAGGCTGAGGGAGCTGGGGTTGCTTAGCCTGGAGAAGAGGAGGCTCAGGGGAGACCTTCTTGCTCTCTCCAACTCCCTGAAGGGAGGTTGTAGCCAGGTGGAGGTTGGTCTCTTCTCCCAGGCAGCCAGCACCAGAACAAGAGGACACAGTCTCAGGCTGCGTCAGGGGAGGTTTAGGCTGGAGGTGAGGAGAAAGTTCTCCACAGAGAGAGTGATTGCCCATTGGAATGGGCTGCCTGGGGAGGTGGTGGAGTCCCCATCCCTGGAGGTGTTCAGGAGGAGACTTGATGGGGTGCTTGGTGCCATGGGTTAGTTGTTTAGGTGGTGTTGGATTGGTTGATGGGTTGGACACCATGATCTTGAAGGTCTCTTCCAACCTGGTTTATTATTCTAGTCTAGTCTAGTCTTCTAAGATCTTACTCTGTACTAAAACAAGTCAAATTAATCATAAACAACTGATTATAATAAGGCCTAAAAAGAATCTCATTCTAGTTACCTATGTAAGTTCCCAGTGTCTGATCCCTTTTCTCATCATTCATGCTGCTGCTTTTGCTTTAATCAAAATCATCTAATTGGCAGGAATTACCATTCCATTTATCACACATTTATTTAGCACTTCATAAGGCACAGGGGATCGTTCCCCAAGCCCATGGGCCTGAAAGCAAAATTGTTGTGGTTATTTACGTGTGAGCTGTCATGAAGTCACACTTGCCTAATTACAGTATGGCTCAGGTTGGGAAGGACCTCAGAGATTATAGAATCACAGAACTGTCAGGATTGGAAGGGACCTCAAGGATCATCCAGTCCCAACCCCCCTGCCATGGGCAGGGACACCTCACACCACAGCAGGTTGCTCACAGCCACCTCCAGCCTGGCTGCAAACACCTCCAGGCAGGAGGCTTCCACCACCTCCCTGGGCAACCTGTGCCAGGCTCTCACCACCCTCATGGGCAACAACTTCTTCCTCACAGCCAATCTCAATCTCCCCACTTCTAGTTCTGCTCCATCCCCCCCAGTCCTATCCCTGACACCCTCAAAAGTCCCTCCCCAGCTTTCTTGGAGCCCTCTTCACCTACTGGAAGGCCACAAGAAGGTCTGGGAGTCTTCTCCAGCCTGCACAACCCCAACTCCCTCAATCTGTCTCCAGAGCAGAGCAGCTCCAGCCCTCTGCTCATCCTCCTGGCCCTTCTCTGGACACCTTCCAGCACCTCCAAAGCCTTCCTGTACTGGGGACTCCAGAACTAGACACAGAGCTCCAGCTGTGGTCTCAGCAGAGTGGAGCAGAGGGGCAGAATCCCCTCCCTGGCCCTGCTGGCCACACTTCTCTTGCTGCAGCCCAGGCTCTGCTTGGCTCTCTGGGCTGCAAGTGCTGGCTCCTGCTGAGCTTCTCCTCCCCCAGCAGCCCCAAGGCCTTTTCTCCAGGGCTGCTCTCAAGCCAGTCCCTGCCCAGCCTGTATCAGTGCCTGGGATTGCCCTGACCCAGCTACAGGACTTTGGACTTGGTCTTGTTGAGCCTCATCTGTTCCAACTGCCCTGTCATGGCAGGGACACCTCTCAACTATGTTTGGTTGTCCAGGGCCTCATTCAACTTGGCCTTAAACACCTCCAGGCCGTTTAACTCCTCCCTCTACCTGTTATCTCATAATTATCTATGTTTAGCTCTTGAAAAACAAAGGAAAGAAGAAAAAATCTAAGTTTTGGCAGTTTGGAATTGCTAGGGCCCCAGGCCTTTGAAATGTGAGCTTAGAGTAATAAAACATGCTTAAGGTGACAAGGCAGGTGAGGTAGCTGTTTTGTGTTCAGTTATCATTGCATTTATTTGACAGGAACTCTAGCTGAGTCAGTTCAGGCCAGTGGGTCTAGAAGCAACAGGTGTGCCATACAAGGATGTAGTAATACAGGCCAGTGCAAAGTGTTCATATTCCACCCTGAGGAATGTCTCCTTAGGAAGAAAGATGGTCCTGTAGCAGGAGTGATTCAGAAGACTTAGGATCTCCATCAAAAGCGAGCATGTGAACTAGAATACCAGGGCTGAAGATGATTTCTGGTGGGAAAGAAAAGCCTTTGCTTGTCATAACCAAAGCAACTCGAAAATCTTTGCAGGAAAGTGTTAAGCAACACCAAAGAAGATTTCCTCTTTCCACAAGACGGAAATTTTATGTGCAATGAACAGCTAAAGTATGCATTTAGGAGTATGGTTAGAAAGACTACAGGCCTTGGAGAGAAAACAGCAGAAGCAGTGGAGTTGCTGTAAGGTCCACAGAGAGACTGAGTGAACTTAAATGTACAATGTTAGGAAGAAGTTCTACACAGAGAGAGTGATTGCCCACTGGAATGGGCTGCCTGGGGAGGTGGTGGAGTCACCATCCCTGGAGGTGTTCAGGAGGAGACTTGATGGGGTGCTTGGTGCCATGGGTTAGTTGTTTAGGTGGTGTTGAATTAGTTCATGGGTTGGACACCATGATCTTGAAGGTCTCTTCCAACCTGGTCTATTCTATTCTATTCTATTCTATTCTATTCTATTCTATTCTATTCTATTCTATTCTATTCTATTCTATTCTATTCTATTCTATTCTTTCTCTGTTTTGGGAACCATTTCCTCCCTCAAACACATGAACAGATGGACTGATCTAATACATATTCATGTTGTGGGAGGGGAGGGATAGGGCCCCCAGCCTGTGAGATGTTGGTAGTGGAAGAGCTTACGCCGGTCCGTAGTTGCAGACGAAGTGTGCTGCGTTGGTTATGGAGGAGTATCCCACGCTGGGGCAGAAGTGGACAGCACAGCCAACTTCGTGGGTTGGACATGATGATCTTGAAGGTCTCTTCCAACCTGGTCCATTCCATTCCATTCCATTCCATTCCATTCCATTCCATTCCATTCCATTCCATTCCATTCCATTCCATTCCATTCCATTCCATTCCATTCCATTCCATTCCATTCCATATGCCAGTAAACTAAGGTAATAAAACACAGGTTCTTCTACATAAGACACAAAGCTAGATGCTTTAGTGATAGAAGAAGCTTGCTGACAAACAGTCATGACTGGAAGACAAGTACTAAAGACCACTGAAGTTCAGGAATCAGAAGTTTTGTGATGGTGGCAGACTGTGAAGAAGTAATGCAGAATGAGTTACTGGCCAGACATTGGCATGTTTACCTCATGAAGTTGTCCCTGTAAAATGCTTCCATGTACATTTGAATCTTTCCTGTAGCAGGGGTAAGATTTGTTGCTGGAGGCTCTCTTAATACTGAAAATATTTTTACAGCATAACCTACAGTGGCTGTACATTTTTATTGTGAATTATTTTCTGTGTACCTAATGGAAATCCTTTATGAACAAAAAAACAAACAAACAAAAGGTTTAATATGTAATTTAATTTCTTGTCTGAAGGTCAAAGTGTTTTTAGTTGCCAGAAAGTACTCTTACAAAGTTAGTTTTCAGCAGTGAGGAGCAGCCAAGCTGGAAGGGAGAAGGAAAGGAACAAAGTGAGAAAAAATTCCAGCTGCACTGAAACTTCAAACTGCATTCTACCAATCTACCAATGAAATTCGTTTAGAACATTGATGTTTTCATTGTCTTCACCAAAACATTCAGCCAGAGTGTCCCAGCACTGTCCCTTTCTTAAAGGCACAGCCTCAAACGGTTACACCTGTGCTCAGCACTGGTTGGGCCACACCTTGAGTCCTGTGTCCAGTTCTGGGCCCCTCAGTTTAGGAAGGACATTGAGAGACATGAAGGTGTCCAGAGAAGGGCAACAAGGCTGGGGAGAGGCCTTGAGCACAGCCCTGTGAGAAGAGGCTGAGGGAGCTGGGGTTGTTTAGCCTGGAGAAGAGGAGGTTCAGGGGAGACCTCATTGCTCTCTACAACTACCTGAAGGGAGGTTGTAGCCAGGAAGGGGTTGGTCTCTTCTCCCAGGCAGCCAGCCCCAGAACAAGAGGACACAGTCTCAAGCTGTGCCAGGGGAAGTTTAGGCTGGAGATGAGGAGAAAGTTCTTCCCAGCAAGAGAGATTGGCCCTTGGGATGTGCTGCCCAGGGAGGTGGTGGAGTCCCCATCCCTGGAGGTGTTCAAGAGGGGATTGGATGTGGCACTTGGTGCCATGGTCTAGTCATGAGGTCTGTGGTGACAGCTTGGACTTGATGATCCTCTTCCAACCTTGGTGATACTGTGATCCTGTGATACTGTAAATAAAACACTGCCACTCAACTAGATAATGGGAAGCATTTCTTTGAGAAAGTCCAGTGTGTGATACCTATCTGGCCTTTACTGCCTGAGTGGCTTAGCTGCTTGAGATCTGGCTGTGACTGAACATTGCACAAGCTTTTCACCTTTTGTGTTTTGCAGAGTTGGGATGCAGCTCTGGCAAGGACCGCACGGGCCTGGGCAAAGAGATGCGTTTTCGAACACAACACATACTTAAGTCAGGAACGTCAGGGCCACCCGAATTTCTCATCTATTGGAGAGAATCTGTGGGCTGGAACTTACCAAGTCTTCAATGTTTCTAGTGCCATTAAATCCTGGTATGATGAGGTCGGCTCCTATAACTTTGCAACGCAGAAATGTACTAAAGTTTGCGGTCATTACCTTCAGGTAAGGGTTGAATGTCTTGTGTGATGCTGCCAGATGAATCAGTACAGGCTGTAAATAATACAGAGTTGTGTATGGGATTTGTAGTGACTGACATCCACTTGGCAGTGGTTGAACTGCTGCTTCCCCCTGCACTCATTCATCTCTTGTCTGCTAAACCTTTCTTCTTGCCCACAGTATTGATCTCACTGGAAGCCTCACTTCTCATGTCATAGTATCCATACTACACAGACTTCATAAAATAATAATTGCAAGTTCTCTGCCTGCAAAGCCTCACAGTTCTAAATTATATAAGTTTGGAGAGTCATAGAATTGTTAGGGTTGGAAGGGACCTCAAGAATCATCTAGTTCCAAGCCCCTGGCAATGGGCAGGGACACCTCACACCACAGCAGGTTGCTCACAGCCACATCCAGCCTGGCCTGAAAACCCTCCAGGCATGAGGCTTCCACCACCTCCCTGGGCAACCATGCCAGTGTCTTATCTCCCTCCTGGGGAAGGAATTCTTCCTAACATCCAATCTCAATCTCCCCACTTCTAGTTTTGCTCCATTCCCCCCAGTCCTATCACTCCCTGACCCCCTCAAAAGTCCCTCCCCACCTTTCTTGGAGCCCCCTTCAGATCCTGGAAGGCCACAATGAGGTCTCCTGGGAGCCTTCTCTTCTCCAGACTGAACAACCTCAACTCTCTCAGTCTGAAACACCATTTGAACTAATTACAGTAATTGCAGAATGTCTGTGGGTAATCCTTAGCAGAAATTTTAATAGAAGGAGGCAATACAGCTCAAGTAAATTGTATCCTTTACAAATCTTGTATAAAAAAGGAGGGGGGAAAAGCACCAACAGTAAATTTATGATATACTTCTTAGTGAAGAAGTGGCTCTCCAGCCACTCTGACCCCAGCCTGTTGCACTGCCTGGGGTTGTTGTGGCCAATGTGCAGCACCTGGCACTTGGATGTGTTCAGTCTCCTGCCCTTGGCCTCTGCCCATCTGTCCAGCCTGGCAAGGTCCCTCTGCAGAGCCTCTCTACTCTCCAGCAGATCAACTCCTGCCCCCAGCTTGCTGTCAGCTGCACATTTACTGATGATGGACTCAAAGCCCTCCTCCAGATCATCCATAAAGATGTTAAAGAGCACAGGGCCCAGCACTGCTCCCTGGGGCACACCACTGGTGCCTGGCTGCCAGCTGGCTGTGGCACCATTCACCACCACTCTCTGGGCTCAGCCTCCAGCCACTTCCTAACCCAGCTGAGAGTGCTGCTGTCCCAGCCAGGGGCTGACAGCTTGGCCAGGAGTTTACTGTGGGGGATGGTGTCCAAGGCCTTGCTGAGGTCCAGGTAGACCACATCCACAGCCTGCCCCACATCCACCAGGCAGTCACCTGATCATAGAAGGAGATCAGGTTGGTAGATTATTCTGGTAACTCAAAGTATTTTCATTTCATGATCTCAAGGCCACTCAAGAAGAGCCTCACAGCTACTGCTGTGTCCAGAGGCAGTTTCACTGCAAACATACTGCTCAGTATTTCCATTTGTAATTTCTACAGATGAAGCCCCATTGAATAGAGTGATAGGAAACTAAAGAGTCCATTTTATAGATTTAGTTTCATAGATGAAACCTAATCTGCTGCAAAAGTTAGTTTTCCACCACAGAGGTGTGCAAATCAATTTAAAATACTGCTCATAGAAAAGCTTTACTTTCTCAACAGAACTGTCAGTATTCAGAGACCTTCAAGATCATGGTGTCCAACCCATCAACCAATCCAACACCACCTAAACAACTAACCCATGGCACCAAGCACCCCATCAAGTCTCCTCCTGAACACCTCCAGGGATGGGGACTCCACCACCTCCCCAGGCAGCCCATTCCAATGGGCAATCACTCTCTCTGTGGAGAACTTCTTCCTCACCTCCAGCCTAAACCTCCCCTGGCACAGCTTGAGACTGTGTCCTCTTGTTCTGGTGCTGGCTGCCTAGGAGAAGAGACCAACCTCTGCCTGGCTACAACCTCCCTTCAGGGAGTTGTAGAGAGCAAGAAGGTCTCCCCTGAGCCTCCTCTTCTCCAGGCTAAGCAACCCCAGCTCCCTCAGCCTCTCCTCACAGGGCTGTGTTCCAAGCCCCTCCCCAGCTTTGTTGCCCTTCTCTGGACACCTTCCAGCAAGTCAACCTCCTTCCTAAACTGAGGGGCCCAGAACTGGACACAGGACTCAAGGTGTGGCCTAACCAGTGCAGTATACAGGGGCAGAATGACCTCCCTGCTCCTGCTGGCCACACTCTTCCTGATGCAGGCCAGGATGCCCTTTGCTCTCCTGGCTGCCTGGGCACACTGCAGGCTCATGTTCAGCCTACCATCAACCACTCCCCCCAGGTCCCTCTCTGCCTGGCTGCTCTCAGCCACTCTGACCCCAGCCTGTAGCACTGCCTGGGGTTGTTTTGGCCAATGTGCAGCACCTGGCACTTGGATGTGTTCAATCTCCTGCCCTTGGCCTCTGCCCATATTTATGCATTTCAGGCAGGTTTGCAAAGGAAGCCAATCAGTGGTAAAACAAAGCAGAGTGTGTGGGTTAAACACCTTGTGAAAGTAAATAATTCTTCAAAATTGATAAGTAAAGTCCCTGCATGATCTAGGAGTCACCATGGTCTTGAGGGCCCAGACTCAACATTGCCTCTGTGTAGAGCTGCTAAAAGAATCACAACAGAGAAACCTCAGCATGGTGACATTCTCTAAAACGTGTGTGAAACTCTTACAGAAAGGCCTCTGAAATGCTTAGCCCTTAGTCCAGGGTTTAGGTAACGCCACATTAAGCACTAAGAGCCTTCTCTGAGAAAGGTTTATGTCTGCTGAACTGCTTAGAGTTGCTGTTGAAGAGACAAACTTAAGGGGATGTTCAAACCAGTTTGTCAGTGGGAGGCCTATACTCCTTATAACAGGGAGATACTAAGAGTAATGCACAATGTCTTTTAAGTTTCCCAGAGATGTAAATATCACCATCCAGACATTGTACATACATGGTTAAACATTTTCACCTGAATTCAGTTTGTTTAGTCACGTGCAGAAAGTGTAGGAAGAATTATGTCCAGTTCTGGGCCCCTCAGGTTAGGAAGGACGTTGAGACACTTGAATGTGTCCAGAGAAAGGAAACAAAGCTGGGGAGAGGCCTTGAGCACAGCCCTGTGAGGAGAGGCTGAGGGAGCTGGGGTTGCTTAGCCTGGAGAAGAGGAGGCTCAGGGGAGACCTTCTTGCTTTCTCCAACTACCTGAAAGGAGGTTGTAGCCAGGTGGGGGTTGGTCTCTTCTCCCAGGCAATCATAACCAGAACAAGAGGACACAGTCTCAAGCTGTGCCAGGGGAAATTTAGGCTGGAGATGAGGAGAAAGTTCTTCCCAGAAAGAGAGATTGGCCATTGGAATGGGCTGCCCAGGAGTTGGTGGAGTCACTGTCTCTGGAGGTGTTCAAAAAGGATTGGATGAGGCACTTGGAGCCATGGTTTAGTTGTCAGGAGGTGTTGGGTGATAGGCTGGGCTTGATGGTCTCTGAGGTCTTTTCCAACCTTATTGATTCTATGAATCTCCAAGGAAAAAGCAGAGGATGCTCAAACTGGCAGTAAACCTTCTTCTAAGCATGGCTGAAAGTGTGCAGTGCTAATGATCCCAGTTTTAAGATTACAGCAGTAATCACTCGGAGCACTTCTGACACACAGAAGAAGCCCTTCTTGCAGTCCTGAGTTACGAACACTGAAACTAATTAAAGGATGTGTTAGGTATCTGCCACTCATTTAATTGTTGGGATTTACCCAACAATCATGAAGTCAGTGACTCTTTCTGAACTTGCTCTGTAAAAGACTCTGGCAACTTGCTGCACAGGACACTTTTATCTGGAGGGGGAATGTTTGGAGGTTAAGCTTAAAAGGCTCACCAGCAATTAAAAAATGCTCTAGAGAAGATGTTACAAAACGGCAATAATAGGTAAGATTGCTGAAAACAGTGAAAACTGTCTAGATCTTAGACTAGGCAGCTGCTGAGTGTAGTTTCTAATTCATTTCAAACCTGGGTTTTTATAGGTTGTCTGGGACTATTCCTATAAAATTGGCTGTGCTGTTACTTACTGTAAGGAGGTTGCAGGAATCCCAGACGCAGCAAATTTTGTTTGCAACTACTCACCGAGGTAAGGTGCTGGTTCAGATGTTACAAAAGTGAAAGCAATCATCACCATGTTTAGCTGCAAGTAAATTAGGTTCTCAGCACGACATGAGAAAGCACTGGAGAAGTCTCAGCTGATGTTGGAAATGATCTGTTGTGAGACAACACAGCACTGCTGTTCCAAAGGATGCAAACAGATGTCTCACACACAATGCTCAGCGCTCAGCACAAAGCAGCCAGTGCCTGATCCAGTTCCTCTCCTGCAGAGGCAGCCAGTACTGCCTGCTTGCCCCACCAGCACCTTGCTTAGAGCAGGGTGATTCCCCTCAGTCTGCTCCTAGGGTGGTTGCTGTATAATGCAAATTGTTGTGATTGCTCAGGCATGCAAGAGACTGGAATAACAAATGCCAGCAAGGACTGCTGCTGGTGGGTAAGCATCCAGGCTGGAGCTCTCCATTCAGGCAGCTGGCGAGCTTTCTGTTTGTGTTGCACCTTGCCAGCTTTATTTATTGGTAGCTTGGTAAATGCAATCAGAGAAAATACTGATTGTCTAATTCAGTTGTTGAGAGAGCCTTGAGCATTAGAATGCTCACTCCCTTAGTGTTTAAACTGTCATTTTTACTGAGGAATATCAAGCAGACAAATCCTGACTTCATCAACTTCATTGGCTTCTTTTTTTCATATGACACAGAAGAAATGAGAAGGCTGCTGCAGGCAACTGCTGTCAGAGCTGGGATTACTTCTTATAGCTTTGTCTGGTTTATAGATGTTCTTCAGCCTTTCACACCATAAAAAGATGTGTGAGGAACGTTTTCCTGAGCCTGGGCAGGGTAGTTAGTACTGCAGGCTGATCTTTCTGGTCAAACACTTTGCTCTGCTTGGATGAGGTACTTAAACATGTAAGGATTCCACTGTCTTCACTAAGACCCTATACTCTTAGGCATTTGTTTCATAGTTTCATTCAGGGTTGGAAGGGACCACAAGGATCATCTAGTTCCAACCCCCCTGCCATGGGCAGGGACACCCCACACTAAATCAGGCTGGACAGAGCCTCATCCAGCCTGCTCTTAAACACCCCCAGGGACGGGGCCTCGACCACCTCCCTGGACAACGCATTCCAGGGTTTCACCACTCTCATGGTGAAGAACCTCCTCCTCACATCTAGCCTGAATCTCCCCACCTCCAGCTTCATTCCATCATTGTGTTTTATGGAGCAAAGGTCTTGTTTCTCAAGGTTACAATTCAACGGTCAGCAGCTCGCAAGATTTCTTTCTGTGCTAAATAGTTAAGTTTCAGCCAGTTAGAGTGTGTCAGCTTAAATATGTTCTGCTCTGAAATCCTCATTTTGCTTCAGTTAAAACCAAGCTCCATCCAGAACATTGTTTTTTAGGAAGTTCCTATACCAATGGAAAATGGGAATGAAATGCCTGGAGACTTGCCCATGAGCAAGAGTTCAGCTTCCAAAGATTCCTTCCTTCCACAGGGATAGAACATTGAAACTTACAAAAAAAAAAAGGAAATGATGCTGAAGGGCTTTTTTGGGATGAATTCCCATCCATGTGTTGTATTTTCATTGTAGTGACTTGAAGAAGTCACTGGAGATGTTTAACACATCGTTTAAAATCATGTGTGAAACTTCCCTTTCTCCTCTGTAGTGGTAATCTGCCAAGAAAACCATATCTAGAAGGAAGAGCCTGCAGTAAATGTGACAAAGGAGACACCTGTGAAAACAACCTGTGCAGTAAGTAAAAGCAAGTGTAAAATGCAGTAGGTAAAAGGTAATGGTACAGCCACCCACTTGGACAAAGCATGTTGCAAGCTTTCTTTTTCTCCTTGATGGTGCTCACTCAAGTCTAATTCACAAGTACTTTAAACCTCTTCCTAAGGCCATTTACATTGGGGAAATCCATCCTAGATTCATGAGGGACTTTTCAGGCTGTCTTTTTAGGGTGGCTAGCCTGGCTCTGTCCTCCTGACAATTGCCCTTGTAACCACCAGTGAGGTTACCCCACAGTGTCACCTTCTCCAAGCTAAAGAGCCCCAGCTCCCTCAACCTTTCCTCATAAGAGAGATGTTCCACTGCCTTCAGCATCCTTGTGGCTCTGCGCTGGTCTCTTCCAAGCAGTTCCCTGAGGTCCTCCTTGAGCTGAGGGGATCAGAACTGCACACAATATTCTAGATGCAGCCTCACCAGGGCAGAGTAGAGGGGTAGGAGAGCCTCTCCCAACCTACTATCCACACCCCTTCTAATGCAGCCCAGGATGCCATCAGCCTTCGTGGCCACAAGGGCTCGTTTCTGGCTCATGGGCATTCTTCTGCCCACCAGGAACCCCAAGTCCCTTTCCCCTGCGCTGCTCTCCCAACAGCTCAGCCCCCGACCTCTCCTGCTCCGTGGGGTTGTTCTTTCCCAGGTGCAAGACTCTACACTTGCCCTTGTTCTATTTCATTCAGTTTCTCCCTGTCCAAGTCTCCAGGTTGTCCAGGTTGCCCTTCTCATTCCTAAAACTCTATTCAATAGAATTTCCTGCTCATGTGTATTCTGAAATTTAAACAGTATTGGTGACGGCAGGAGTTGATCTGCTGGAGGGTAGAGAGGCTCTGCAGAGGGACCTTGCCAGGCTGCACAGATGGGCAGAGGCCAAGGGCAGGAGATTGAACACATCCAAGTGCCAGGTTCTGCACATTGGCCACAAAAACCCCAGGCAGTGCTACAGGCTGGGGTCAGAGTGGCTGAGAGCAGCCAGGCAGAGAGGGACCTGGGGGTGCTGGTTGATGGTAGGCTGAACATGAGCCTGCAGTGTGCCCAGGGGGCCAAGAAGGCCAATGGCATCCTGGCCTGCATCAGGAACAGTGTGGCCAGCAGGAGCAGGGAGGTCATTCTGCCCCTGGACACTGCACTGGTTAGGCCACACCTTGAGTCCTGTGTCCAGTTCTGGGCCCCTCAGGTTAGGAAGGAGGTTGAGCTGCTGGAAGGTGTCCAGAGAAGGGCAAAAAAGTTGGTGAGGGGCTTGGAGCACAGCCCTGTGAGGAGAGGCTGAGGGAGCTGGGGTTGCTTAGCCTTGAGAGGAGGAGACTCAGGGGAGACCTTCTTGCTCTCTCCAACTCCCTGCTGGGAGGTTGTAGCCAGGCAGAGGTTGGTCTCTTCTCCCAGGCAGCCAGCACCAGAACAAGAGGACACAGTCTCAGGCTGCGCCAGGGGAGGTTTAGGCTGGAGGTTAGGAGGAAGTTCTACACAGAGAGAGTGATTGCCCATTGGAATGGGCTGCCTGGGGAGGTGGTGGAGTCCCCATCCCTGGAGGTGTTCAGGAGAAGACTTGATGGGGTGCTTGGCGCCATGGGTTAGTTGATTAGGTGGTGCTGGGTGATAGGTTGGACGCAATGATCTTGAAGGTTTCTTCCAACCTGGTCTAGTCTAGTCTAGTCTAGTCTAGTCTAGTCTACTCTACTCTACTCTACTCTACTCTACTCTACTCTAAGAGAGACAAAGGAGAGAGGATTCAAACTGAAAATACAGTGACTGTATTCTATGTCTCCCTTGTTCTAAACAAGAGCAGCCTCCTGGGGACATTCATGTTCTAAAGTTTTGGGTAATGTTTATCAGTGGGAATTCTCAGTCAGTTCTGTTGTCTGTAATAAACCTGATGAGTTTGTTTTACCTAGCTAGTAAAACTTCCAGGAGAGACAGATGCTGGCTGGCTGTAATGCTTTGGGTTTTTTCCCCTTTCTGCAGGAAATCTGAGGCGTGATAAAATTATCTGTAAGTATCCCCATTTTTACACTGCTACAGATACTCCTTAGTGACTCTAAAAGTGTGTGAGAAGTGTGTCCTCCAATAACCTTCCTCTTGATGTGCTTGTCCCTAGATTACCCACGGTGGTACCCTCCTTGGGAGTCCAGTGACAGAGTGTGTGGCAGAGCCTGTGCCATTGTCATCACTTTGAGAGCATTGCTGCTGCTTCTTACTCCTGTGGCTGTTTACTGTGTCCCAAAGCTCTGTACAAGCTTGCATATGTCTACCTAACTGGATTTGAGACACACACTGTCTTCTGAAGGGCCTTGCTAATGGGAAAACAACCAACCAACAAGTGGAATTATATGTGCTAAACCCTGAGCTGAAGGTGGGATCTGGTAAGAGCTTGAGCTTTGTTTTTCAATACCAGCCTCCCCCACACTGTGACATACTCTGCTCCTGGAATTCCAGGAGAGAAGTGTGTGTTCCAACACCTGCTACAACTCATTTAGATGCTGAGGGAAAGCTAACATCCTATGATACCATATTACATACTCAGTCCTGTTTCCTTGAGTGACAGTATTGAAAGATTGTTCTTTAGAAGCCTTGATGTTTGTGAAGTTAGTGCAGCTTGGTATTTATAAGCTAATGCATTTAATGTTGCTCTTTTCAAGCTGTTGCTCTTTCAAGACCTTTGTTAAAGTGCTTTGTTCCTAACTTCCTGTAAAGCTAGGGCTCAGTTTAATTTTTCTTCTATTCCTTGTCTCACCATGCACTGTTAGTTACCCATAGCCTATTGCCTCTTTTCTGTGTTCTCAAGTTTTCACAATAAAAATTGTTTTGTCTTGACACTTGCTCAAGTCCATGCAGATTTTACTCTTCTTTCTCCAATATGTGAAGTCAGAGGGCCACAGGGTGTTAGGGGTTGGAAGGGGCCTCTGGAGACCATCAAGTCCAATCTCCCTGCCAGAGCAGGACCAGAGAATCCAGCACAGGGCACACAGGAATGCATCCAGATGGGTTTTGAAAGCCTCCAGAGGAGACTCCACAGCCTCTCTGGGCAGCCTGCTCCAGGCCTCTGGGACCCTCACAGGGCAGAAGTTCCTCCTCATGCTGGGCTGGAACCTCCTGTGCTGTACTTTATATCCACTGTCCCTTGTCCTATCCCAGGGTGCAGCTGAGCAGAGCCTGTCCCTGTCCCCTCCCTCCTGACCCCCAGCCCTCAGATATTTATCTACATTGATTAAATCCCCTCTCAGTTTTCTCCAGTCTGAACAGCCCCAGGGCTCTCAGCCTCTCCTCCCCAGGGAGTGCTGCAGTCCCTGCAGCATCCTTGGAGCCCTCCCTTGGACTCTCCAGCAGATCCCTGTCCCTCTTGAACTGGGGAGCCCAGGACTGGATGCAATGTTGCAGGTGGTGAGGTCTCAGCAGGGCAGAGGTGAGTCTTTTATTAATAAGCTTTAACTTCACTTCTCTCTGAGAGACAGATGAAATTTATGCAAGAACTGAAGCTTTTCTTATTCACCAGTATGCCAAACCAGATTTGTTTTCCTTGCTTGTAGCTTTCTCTTTACTGGTGGATGCCAGCAGCAGCTTTGCCTTTTGTCGAGGCCACAACTTCTGTGGCTGATGCCAGGTTTGGGCAAGCTGTTCTGCAGCATCTCCTCAGGTAAAGGCCTACACTCACAGAAGGGGTTGGCAGTCACCCTGAGCAGAGCATGCTCAAAGGAAAGCCTAAAGCACACCTGGAGTGTTGCTCCTTGCTGACAGGCATGGCAGATGCCAGGTTCAATCTGCCCTCTGCCAGCCAGCTATGACGACAGAGAGAGCTGAACCTTGTGAAGCAATTCCCCTTCTGGTGGCTTTGGTGGTTCCAAGTGCTTCCCCACCCTCAGGACAGGCTCTGTACAACCTCCTGCTAGCTTTATTTCTCAGAGATTCTTCATTCAAAAACTGAAAAAAATCCCAAACCACAACTGAAAGTATTGCAGAATTATGAACATGGATGTCCATGTGCAGTGTCCAGGGGCAGAATGACCTCCCTGCTCCTGCTGGCCACACTCTTCCTGATGCAGGCCAGGATGCCACTGGCCCTCCTGGCTGCCTGGGCACACTGCAGGCTCCTGTTCAGCCTACCATCAACCAGCACCCCCAGGTCCCTCTCTGCCTGGCTGCTCTCAGCCACTCTGACCCCAGCCTGTAGCACTGCCTGGGGTTGCTGTGGCAGAACCTGACACTTGGATGTGTTCAATCTCCTGCCCTTGGCCTCTGCCCATCTGTCCAGCCTGTCAAGGTCCCTCTGCAGAGCTCTCCTACCTTCCAGCAGATCAACTCCTGCCCCCAGCTTGCTGTCATCTGAAAATTTACTGATGATGACTCCATCCCCTCCTCCAGATCATCAATGAAGATGTTAAAGAGCACAGGGCCCAGCACTGCTCCCTGGGGCACACCACTGGTGCCTGGCTGCCAGCTGGCTGTGGCACCATTCACCACCACTCTCTGGGCTCAGCCTCCAGCCACTTCCTAACCCAGCTCAGAGTGCTGCTGTCCCAGCCAGGGGCTGACAGCTTGGCCAGAAGTTTGCTGTGGGGGATGGTGGCAAAGGCCTTGCTGAAGTCCAGGCAGACCACATCCACAGCCTGCCCCACATCCACCAGGCAGTCACCTGGGCATGGAAGGAGATCAGGTTGGTCAGGCAGGACCTGCCCTTCCTAACTCCATGCTGGCTGGGCCTGATCCCTTGGCCATCCTGTAAGTGCTGTGTGATTGCATTCAGGATGACTGCTCCATAAGCTTGCCTGGCACTGAGGGCAGGCTGACAGGCCTGGAATTCCCTGGCTCTTCCAACCTGCCCTGCTTGTGGCTGGGTATCAGAACAGGCTATGGACAGGCTATGGACAGGTCTCAGCTTGTTCAGTGGCACACATAAGGAAAAAGGTAGATAGTTGAAGGAGATAACCCAGCCACTTCAAGCCTTTACTCTAGCCCCCCCAGCAGTGCTGCCTAGCTGGAAAGGAAGCTAAATGCATAACCACATTCACAACATGAATTATTTCTGTGTCAGGAAGTTCATGGTAAAGAGGTAAGGTTCAGATCACTCATGATTTCAATCACTTGTAACATTTAAAGAGCCCTCAGTGTTTGATTTGAAATGCTGGTGCACAGAAGCAACCTCAGCTGCTCACACCACACATCCAGCAAGCCTGACAGACCAGCAGGACAAACACACAGCAACCTCTTGAGCTGTTGCATTGTATTCCAGAGCTTTTCATGGATTTTTCTTGTGTGGTTGGTTTTTTTTCCCCAGCCTTGAGCTCATGCAAATTTTTACTGTGCAGCAAAGAGCCACACAGCCTAACCACAAGATGTGTGAAGATAGCTCCTCGTGTTAGTGTGGGATCTGTGAATCCCCAGCTTCATTTGATACTCTCTGGTCTTTGTATTGGAAGGAGCAACTAAGTACTGTTGCTCAGAGGAGATCCTCTTGCTCTCCCATCTGCCTGCAACTTACAGCTTCACTACTGCTTCAAGCCCTGTGAGGAGAGGCTGAGGGAGCTGGGGTTGCTTAGCCTGGAGAAGAGGAGGCTCAGGGGAGACCTCATTGCTCTCTGCAACTACCTGAAGGGAGGTTGGAGCCAGGCAGAGGATGGTCTCTTCTCCCAGGCACCCAGCACCAGAACAAGAGGACACAGTCTCAAGCTGTGCCAGGGGAGGTTTAGGCTGGAGGTGAGGAAGAAGTTCTTCCCAGCAAGAGAGATTGGCCATTGGAATGTGCTGCCCAGGGAGGTGGTGGAGTCCCCATCCCTGGAGGTGTTTAGGAAGAGCCTGGATGAGGTACTTGGTGCCATGGTTTAGTTGATCAGATGGTGCTGGGTGAGAGGTTGGACTTGATGATGTTGGAGGTCTCTCCTCTCCTCTCCTCTCCTCTCCTCTCCTCTCCTCTCCTCTCCTCTCCTCTCCTCTCCTCTCCTCTCCTCTCCTCTCCTCTCCTCTCCTCTCCTCTCCTCTCCGAACCTCTCCTCTCCGAACCTCTCCTCTCCGAACCTCTCCTCTCCTCTCCGAACCTCTCCTCTCCGAACCTCTCCTCTCCTCTCCGAACCTCTCCTCTCCGAACCTCTCCTCTCCGAACCTCTCCTCTCCTCTCCGAACCTCTCCTCTCCTCTCCTCTCCTCTCCGAACCTCTCCTCTCCGAACCTCTCCTCTCCTCTCCTCTCCTCTCCTCTCCTCTCCTCTCCTCTCCTCTCCTCTCCTCTCCTCTCCTCTTCTCTCCTCTCCTCTCCTCTCCTCTCTCCTCTTTGCATACTTCACACAGGATGCCCACCTGTCTCTGAGCAAAGATGCAAAGCCCTCTGTTGCTTTATGAAAGCTCATCATGTTTGAGGAATCACAGAATTAACCAGGTTGGAAAAGACTTTTGAGGTTACCCAGTCCAACCTATCCCCCAACACCATCTGATCAACTCAACCATGGCTCCAAGTGCCTCAGCCAGGCTCTTCCTAAACACCTCCAGGGATGGGGACTCCACCACCTCCCTGGGCAGCACATCCCAAGGGACAATCTCTCTTGCTGGGAAGAATTTCTTCCTAATATCCATCCCAAACTTCCCCTGGTGCAGCTTGAGGTTGTGTCCTGGTTGCCTGGGAGAAGAAACTGACCCCCACCTGGCTACAGCCTCCTTTCAGATAGTTGTAGAGAGAGAAATTGAATGAGATACAGCAAGGGCAAGTGTAGAGTCTTGCACCTGGGAAAGAACAACCCCAGGGAGCAGGAGAGGTTGGGGGCTGACCTCTTGGAGAGCTGTGAACGGGAAAAGGCCCTGGGGGTCCTGGTGGATGGGAGGCTGACCATGAGCCAGCAATGTGCTCTGGTGGCCAAGGACATCCTGGGGTGCATTAGAAGGGCTGTGGTTAGTAGGTCAAGAGAGGTTCTCCTACCCCTCCAATCTGCCCTGGTGGGGCCACATCTGGATTATTGTGTGCAGTTCTGGGCCTCTGGGTTCAGGAAGGACCACAGGGAACTGCTTGAAAGAGTTCAGTGCTGAGGCACAAAAATGATTAAGGGAGTGGAAGATCTTCCTTAGGAGGAGAGCCTGAGGGAGCTGAGGGCTCTGTAGCTTGGAGAGGAGAAGCCTGAGGGTGACCTCATTGCTGTTGATAAAGATGTGCAGGGTGAGTGCCCAGAGGACAGGCTGCCCAAGGGGGTTGTGGAGTCTCCCTCTCTGGAGACCTTCGAGACCTGCCTGGATGAGTTCCTGTGTGAGCTGCCCTGGGTGCTCCTGCTCTGGCAGGGGGTTGGACTGGATGATCTCTGGAGGTCCCTTCCAGCCCCTGGCATTCTGTGATTCTGCAGTGAATGCAGCAATGAGAAACGTGTAGACAAGCTCTGTGGCAAGACCAAAGTTGATCAGCTAAGAGAATTGCTTAGAAACCCACGTGCCATGAATGTCAGTGTAAATGTTACAGCTCAGCTGGGATTAAGCACCTGGTGGAACTGTACACCACCACACAGCAACAGGAACACACCCCTGGTAAGAGCAGTATAAGAAGGAGCTAAATGAAGCAGCTGGCTTTGCAGCCTCTCAGAGGTAGGAGCCAGACTTTCTGTTGCAGTATCAGTGAGACTGCTTTCCACTTCTTGTCTGAGCAGGAAGTCAAGTCTAAAACTTCAGCCCCAACACACATTCCCTGTCTGCTTCCTCTTTCTTGGCAGAAATATCATATTTCACGTCTGCTTTTTCACTTCTTTGGTACAGCCTATCATGTTTTCCAGACAAGGGAAGCTCTGAGCCCATAAGAAGGCTGTACAGAAAAGCACAGTGGTCTGCAACTGCCACAGGGTGCTGAAATGCAGCACTGAAAGATGACTCCTTTTTGTTGTTTCTAAAGCAGTTTGAAGCTGTGAACCTTTACATTATTGCATCCAGTCCCAAATCACCTAGAAATAGTCTTTTAAATAAACAAACAGATTCTAGGGCACACCACAGATAGTAAACCAACTATGGATTTGGTGCAGAGCTGTAATGGGGATGATCTCTGCCAGCCAGGCTCTAGAGTAGCTTCAGCTGTGGAATTAATTAACCCTATGGTACTCTTAGAATCATAGAATCAATAAGGTTGGAAAAGACCTCAGAGATCATCAAGTCCAACCTGTCACGCAGCACCTCCTGACAACTAAACCATGGCTCCAAGTGCCACATCCAATCCCCTCTTGAACACCTCCAGGGATGGGGACTCCACCACCTCCCTGGGCAGCACATTCCAATGGCTAACAGCTCTCTCAGTGAAGAACTTTCTCCTCATCTCCAGCCTAAACCTCCCCTGGCACAGCTTGAGACTGTGTCCTCTTGTTCTGGTGCTGGTTGCTAGAGAGAAGAGACCAACCCCCACCTGGCTACAACCTCCCTTCAGGGAATTGTAGAGGGCAATAAGGTCTCCCCTGAGCCTCCTCTTCTCCAGCCTAAGCAACCCCAGCTCCCTCAGCCTCTCCTCACAGAGCTGTGCTCCAAACCCCTCCCCAGCCTTGTTGCCCTTCTCTGGACACCTTCAAGTGTCCCAACCTCCTTCCTAACCTGAGGAGCCCTGAACTGGACACAGGACTCAAGGTGTGGCCTAACCAGTGCTGAGCACAGGGCACAATGACTTCCCTGCTGCTGCTGGCCACACTGTTCCTGATGCAGGCCAGGATGCCATTGGCCTTCTTGGCCACCTGGGCACACTGCTGGCTCATGTTCAGCCTACCATCAACCAGCACCCCCAGGTCCCTCTCTGCCTGGCTGCTCTCAGCCACTCTGCCCCCAGCCTGTAGCACTGCCTGGGGTTTTTGTGGCCAATGTGCAGAACCTGGCACTTGGATGTGTTCAATCTCCTGCCCTTGGCCTCTGCCCATCTGCCCAGCCTGGCAAGGTCCCTCTGCAGAGCCTCTCTACCCTCCAGCAGATCAACTCCTGCCCCCAGCTTGCTGTCAGCTGCACATTTACTGATGATGACTCCATCCCCTCCTCCACATCATCAATGAAGATGTTAAAGAGCACAGGGCCCAGCACTGA
The DNA here is from genome assembly GCF_026170545.1 of Melanerpes formicivorus. Taxonomy (NCBI): domain Eukaryota; kingdom Metazoa; phylum Chordata; class Aves; order Piciformes; family Picidae; genus Melanerpes; species Melanerpes formicivorus. Next base: position 883,725 of record NW_027142460.1, on the reverse strand, counting down.
TCCCTGGGGCACACCACTGGTGCCTGGCTGCCAGCTGGCTGTGGCACCATTCACCACCACTCTCTGGGCTCAGCCTCCAGCCAGTTCCTAACCCAGCTCAGAGTGCTGCTGTCCAAGCCAGGGGCTGACAGCTTGGCCAGGAGGTTGCTGTGGGGGATGGTGGCAAAGGCCTTGCTGCAGTCCAGGCAGACTCCATCCACAGCCTGCCCCACATCCACCAGGCAGTCACCTGGGCATGGAAGGAGATCAGGTTGGTCAGGCAGGACCTGCCCTTCCTAACTCCATGCTGGCTGGGCCTGATCCCTTGGCTGTCCTGTAAGTGTTGTGTGATTGCACTCAAGATGACTGCTCCATAGCCTTGCCTGGCACTGAGGGCAGGCTGACAAGCCTGGAGTTTGCAGGTTCCTCCTTCCAGCCCTTCTTATTTCTCTTTGTGATATCCTGGCTGACTCATCTTGAGGTCTCAGGCTGATGCATCACAGGAAAACTAGAAACACCTCAAAGACAAGGGGGAGGGAGACAAAGAAGAGAGATGTTAAAAATAAAGTGCTGGCCAAGTGCAGGGTTCTGCACTTTGGCCACGATCACCACAGGCAGTGCTGCAGGCTGGGGGTGAGTGACTGGAGGGCAGACTGGCAGTGAGAGACCTGGTAGTGCTGGGTGACAGGGCAGAACAAATGGGCCCAGGACTGATTCTGGTTCAGAAATGGCAGATCTCAGCCTCATTAAAACAGTCCAACCTGGTGACAGGTTCAGTTTGTTAGGTTGTTTTTAGAGACATTTAGCCCTCTGCCTCTTTTGTTCTTAGTGAGGGAAACAAACCTCTCTTTCAAGCTGGATGGATGGAGGGATCAGTCCTGGGACCAGGCTTGTTCAACATCTTTGTGGGTGCCAGGGACAGTGGCACTGAGTGCACCCTCAGCAGGGTTGCTGCTGACACCAAGCTGTGTGGTGCAGCAGACAGCTGGAGGGAAGGGATCCATCCAGAGGGACCTGGACAGGCTGCAGAGGTGGGCACAAGCCAACCTCAGGAGGTTCAACAAGACCAAGGGCAGGGTCCTGCAGCTGGGTGGAGGCAATCCCAGGCACAAATCCAGGTTGGGCAGGGACTGGCTGGAAAGCAGCCCTGAGGAGAGAGACTTGGGGGTGCTGGGGGAGGAGAAGCTCACCAGGAGCTCTCAGTGTGCACTTGCAGCCCAGAAAGCCAACCAGAGCCTGGGCTGCAGCGGGAGAAGTGTGGCCAGCCGGGCAAGGGAGGTGATTCTCCCCCTCTGCTCAGCTCTGGGGAGACCCCACCTGGAGTCCTGCCTCCAGTTCTGGAGCCCCTATGACAAGAGGGATCTGGAGGTGCTGGAAGGTGTCCAGAGCAGGGCCAGGAGGATGAGCAGAGGGCTGGAGCACCTCTCCTGTGAGGACAGACTGAAGGAGTTGGGGCTGTTCAGTCTGGAGAAGAGAAGGCTCCCAGGTGACCTCATTGTGGCCTTCCAGGATCTGAAGGGGGCTCCAGGAAGGCTGGGGAGGGACTGCTCAGGATCTCAGGCAGGGATAGGACTAGGGGGAATGGAATGAAGCTGGAGGTGGGGAGATTGAGGCTGGAGGGGAGGAGGAAGTTCTTCC